>NC_135178.1:16332834-16634917 GCF_041146795.1 Maylandia zebra
TGGGCAAAAAAAGTATATCTCCATCCTCACCAGAGGGTGGCGTTGTGTCCGAGGTTTTAAAGCCCCTCCTCTGAATACACCTTCTGGTGTACCCTTCAGTGACTCCTCGGAGAGACAATAATTTTCACGTGTAAATTCGTGTTGCAAAATCCAGTCGAAAATTAGTATAAAGTGATTTGGTATTTCGATGCGGCCATAATATGCAGCGACTGCTGTTTAACGGGCCTTGGAAAGTGAACCTATGTTCTTCCTTCATAAAACAATAATAACAGCTGAGTTGCAACGTTATTTCCACTATCCACGGTTTCTTATTTCAGCCCAGGGAGGCCGTTCTCGTGGGTATTATTGTTACAATCTTTTCGACAGCCTTTGAACGCATCGCGTCTTCCTCGGTTGAAAGCCGCGCCTGCTTCGCTCTCTGTGGGACCGGAGGCTGATCGCGGGGAGAAAGACAGCCTATCAGCAGAAAAAGAACCACCATGTGAACAAAGGGTATATAAGAAGGGACACCAAGGTGCAGAGTTGTCAGGGTGAGAACTTATCTGATTGTCTCACCACCGCTAGGGCAACGTTTTCAGGGCTCGGAAGAGAGCGAATGGACAGAGCCGGGAGAGGATAGGACAGTCCCTCCAACGGTAAGACCCCACCGTCCGCCTGGCCAGCCGCTTTTACATTGTGCCTGTGTCCGTCCGTCAACCATTAGGGGGGAAAGAGGAGAATTTAACCTTGTGAACCTCTGAGGCAAAGCTTGCTTTCTAGAAAAGGGGCACTAGGCTTATTATAAGTGAACGACAAAAGTCATAATTGACTCTTAAGCTATTGTTTAAAAGTTTCTCAAAGCGTGCTGCTACGTGTCCCATTCACCAGCTACTATAACGGCGAAACAGAAGAAAAGCTGTAAATAATGAATACTTTCCCAGCTTTTCTCACTTCTTTATTTCATGCTTCTTATTCTCGGGTTCCTCTTTTGCTGTGGAAACTCGGTAACACGCCATTTGGAAGTGCACGTTTAAAAGAAGGTGGCCAAAATTAAAGTCCAGAAATAGTGAAATCCTTCATTGAACACATCCTCATTAACCTCAGTGTTACACAGCGAGGTCCGCACACAGAACAAGTGTGGACGCGTGGTTGTGAGCGCTGTTGTTACTCCCTCTGTACAGTTGTAAGTGAACACATGGCGTCAGTGTTAGTAACCCTACAGTAAAGGGTGATTTTACAGCCGAGGAATGCGTGATGGTGTGGCCCAAATGCTTCCTCGCACATCTGTTTGATATTCGGTAGCTGCAGACTCCGGCTGATATGAGAACGAGTCAGCAGTGAAGACATGAGGTCTGCAGGCTTGTGATCGGCTTAACTTCCAGGAACAGAATAAGTCTGGAATTTGGAGTAAAAACATAGCCAGAGATCTGCTTCTGAAGACTCATTCCCCATCTTATGTTTAGGTGGGGAATGGTATTGTAATGGGATACTTCAAGTTGAAGTGGGCGAACCACCTGCTGTTCTGCCCAGTTTATTTTAAAGCTTAGATGAATGACTGAGCTTTTGTCTGAACAGTCCTTGATTGTTCCTACATGGCTTTGTTTATGCGTAGAAGAGGTTTATTGTTGCTCTCTGGTCTAAAATGATGACAAGATGGCCTGTCAAGACAGTGGTCATTTTGTGTGTTTGTGGCTTGGCACTGGTGTGAAGCACTGATAGATTTAAAACACTAAAATCATCATTTTGGGGGTGTATTTGATTTGGCTCAATATAAAAGAGACCCATGATCACAATCACTAATTTCTCTAAGAAAATGTGCACTTGTTGACATTATTGTTTAAAAAAAATCTAGAAAGGGCAAGCAGCGATGTTATTACAGTGAGCACTTCTGTTTACAAAAAGTGGTATAGAAGCCTTTTTTCTGCACACTCATGTCCTCTACCCCTGCGTGTTTGTGCGTGCAGGTGTGCCCACATATTTCTCTCTGCATGTTTGTGTGTACTTTAGTTACGCCCATGACCCACTGTGTTGTGGGACATGGGTCAGGTCTTTTTACAGAACAACAGGGAGTGTCCTCGTCGCTTCATGTTGTGCACTTTTGTGCATAAATGCTTGGTTTAAGGCTATAAGATGAAAGCAAGTCTCCAGGAAAATTTGTTCAAAGCCAGTCAGAGTTTTTCCTGGCGCACAGTAACGCTTCGGGGGAATGACTAAGCGAGTAAGCATGATTGGTCCTCATACAGTAAAGGCACCAAAACAGGAGTTGAGGATCTAAACACATTTCTTTTTGAGTAAATAAACCCCAATTAATAAAGCGAGTTAAAAATTCATCACAATGTTGGTGATTGTTTTCCTTTAGGTTCCTGATAACTTGTCTTTGGAGTTTCACAGAATTTCCTTGACGCAGGAAAAATACTTTTGATTTAACGTCCTCTTGAGTGAGAGACGACTGAGCGTCCATGTCTTCGGTTCGCTTTGTGCTACTTTCTCCCGAGCACAGACTGACTGGGACTAGAGCGCTCTCCTCCTTCCTACTGTAATTGGTGCCATCTGTTGGCTGTGTTAACATAGTCTGAAGAATGCGGTGATCCATTATTCACGACCTCCTTCGTTACTGTGGACATGAGCAGCCCATATCACGCTGGTTCAAGCCAAACTTGTCTGGAGGAGTAGATTAATAGTGCCTTTGAGTGCCACTCTGAAGATCTTTACCTGGGGGTCCTGGAGTGAGATGCTTTGTGGGTTATTGCCCGTTTCCCTAGAATCAGCCTGTTTTATTTCTTACCTCCTATTGTTTTTACACGCTTTTATTGTCTTCCTTCACTTTGACCTCTTTTTAAGTTTCTCCTAGTTTCATCCTTAAACACCAAGCCTGCCTGATGGTACCTTTGTACTTCCAGCTGAACAGTCTGTATATTAAAATACAAACCAAACTTTAAAACAACAAACTTGATTTTGTATATGACCTTTTCCAAAGTTGGTTGTGACTGACAGCAGAAAATCTTTCTTTTTCAAGATTTTCTGTAAACCAACCATAAGTAAAAGCTCATTTGAAACAAAATTATTGATGCTTTGTGTACAGTCCTTGCCACTTATTCTTCTTCTGCCCTCTTTCTCATCGATCGTCTTTCAGGTAGCAGACACGTATACCATGCCGACTAGTGATGGCCCCAGCAGGTTCCCGGTCTTTGTGCCTCCACCTCAGGGCAGCCAGAGGTGCCCGGGTTATGTCCCCGGACGAGTGGCTCCAGTCCGCTCGATGCCACATGCCAAAACGCCTCCGCCTCCACCGATAAAACCTCATGGCCCGCCGCTGGGGCGACAAACAAGGGTCACCTTGTCAGAAGAGAACCAGCGTAGGGAGGATGCGCAGAGGCTCCAGCAAAAGCTAAGAAAGAAGACTCTGATCTGCTGTGGAGTGTCGCTGGGGGCTTTCTTCCTCACTCTTATCCTTGTCCTTAGCCTCAGTAGTGGTCCTGAGTTAGATGGTGATTATTTATTATGAATTTCCAGGCTTCTTAACCATTTCTGTATGACTTTTAAACATCTTTGTGTACATCTTTCTGTTCATATTTACAGAGAATTGCCCAGATCACAACCCATCTCTCAGTAACTGGAATCCAGGTCACCAACCCCAGCGGGCTGTCATTGTCAGGAGAGGAGATTTGTTTAGACTGGATGCTTCTGCTACCTTACGCTCACTTACCATCCAATCAGGAGGTAGGCACATCACAAGGTGTCTGACTTTTGTAAAGTAGCTTTTAGAGATGTAACACAGATTGAGTCACAGTAACCCAGTTGTTATTATTAAAGCTCAGTTTATGAACTTTTGGATGGAACATACAGCAAGAATGAACTAAACGTGTTTTCTTTGACTTCTCACAGGTCGGGTAGTTTTTGCAGACAGCCATGACGGCTCCAAAAACATAACATTGAGAACACATCACATCCTCATAGAAGAAGGTGGCGCCCTTCACATCGGTTCGCTGAAATGTCGCTACCGTTCCCATGCTATCATTGCCCTCATGGGCCGTTCCGACAGCGAGGCTGTCTCCGAGGTCCCCGCATTTGGCCGCAAGTTCATTGGCGTGAAAGCCGGTGGAACTCTGGAGGTACACGGGACTGAGAGAGTTTCCTGGTCTCTGTTAACCAGAAGCATCCCGGCGTCTGGGGTGGCCACGGGGGGTTATGCCTTCCAGCGAAACTTCAGCCGAGGCATCCACCTGCGCGTGGTGGACCCGGACACGGCCGCTCTGCTGTTCTCAGAACGCTACGACACGTACGATTCCCGCAACGACAGCCAGCGGCTCGCCCAGCTGCTTCGCTCCCTTCCGGTGGGCCGAATTGTCACTCTCGCCGTGGGAGACTCTGCTGAGAGAAATCTTGGGCCAGAAACCAGGGAGGTCATCAAAGAGAAACTCGGCAGCAGATTTGTTCTGGATCTCCAGTACAGGTAAACGCTGCCGGCAAAGCTGTGAATCATCTGTGTTTGTGGTCACCAGTTAAACTAAACCCAGTCACCTTTGACGCATCAATACTTTCCTCAAGCTTTTTGTCTCACATCCAGCATCCCTGGAAAAATGCCTTTTTTTTTTCTTTTTTTTTTACTTGGCTTTCTGTTCATTTAGGATGTTCCTTTGAATCAGTCGTAGTTCCTGTTTCCTTTGTGTCACTGCTTCACCAGAAAAAGGAAACATGTACAGGATAACAGGGTCATGCACAGTGTTTTCCAGGATTTGTACAAAAATGTGGCAACTAAGGAGATTTTATTTTTTTTTGCCCTTCAGAAGAACCAGGTCCAGTCGTGGTCACATGAGGTGATGCCTTATAAAGCTAACAAAAAGACAGGATTAGACTGAGTTCGTGGCTGCCCATAACCTTAATGCCACCACACTGGAGCATGTGGCTCAGGACTTGACTTTTGAAGCGGTTTCCCTCAAATCTAGAGTGGCGCGGCAGGATCAGACTATAGAGCGCATGAAGTGGTTGTTGGAAGTTAGGTTTGTGCGTTAAGACTGTTTCTTCTAATCCTCTTACTGTTGGTTTTTATAGCTTCAGACTACAGTTTATCGTGTACTGAAATCACACAAGTCACAAAGTGTTTTTTGCTTTGTTTGTTTATTTTGCTGTGGCTGTGAGAGATGGGTTACAGGATTAAGCATTATAATGAATGCCTTCTCGTGGAGATGGAGGAGGGAGTGGTGTTGCAGATTTTCTCAGCAGTTTATTGTCATTTGCGTCAGTGCTTTACCAGCGTGCATATCTTGTGACCTCCAGCTTATATTTGATTTAATTTCCACAGGTTTATTTCGGTGGGTCCGCCCATCCTTCCTTACAGCGATGCACAAATCTGTTAGCCGCTGCTTCTTGCATGTGACCCCTCTGTCTTTTAACCACAGTGTCTCAGGACAGTACTCAAACACGAGAAACACGCATTCATAGTGGTCTATAGTGAGTTCACCTCTGGCCCCCACACATTAGCAGTTCCAGTTAAACAATGATGTTGTCAAAGGTTGATTACCAAATCAAGGGTATGACGAAAATAATAATAAAAAAAGGATCCTTTTTTTTTTTTTCCCTCCCTTTGTTGCGTCTTTAACCATCTGACTCAGCTCTGATTTACTGAGCAAACATGCACACAGGCAGCAGCAGGTCAGTTTGCAGAAAGTCACACGCTGTGGCTCTAATGAAAGACAAGAGTGGATGCCCCAGATGGATCCTGTTTGTGTATCACTGAGATGTGCTGTTCCATGTCACAGTGACTCGCATCTACAAAAAGACACCTTTGTAGAAGACTGTGATTATGCCAGCAAGATGAATTATTTTAAACAGATAGAGGGTCTTTGGTGAATTGGAGTACAAACTGCTGTTTATATTAAGATATGTTGGGTTTTTTTCCCCCAGGTAAACACTGGCATTATTAACGCACTTGAATCATCTTTTATCATGTCATCTTCAGATATGACATGAGTGGCAGGATTGGCTGTAGATTCCCTTTACTTCCAGATAAAATGGAGCTGAAGAGGTTAAGTATAGAGTTGACTCTGGGTTTGTTTACCGCGTGCAATGAGCCAAGCAACTGCTCGGTGGAAACAAGATCACTTTGATTGAGTCTGGATGGACAACTGCCGACCCAGATACAGTTCCACGGGTTGCATGAATGGTAAATTGTGTTTGAAAGGCGTATTGGTCAGCCTGATAAAATCTTGAAAGTTTATAAGTAGACTAGAGCAGCTGCCATGAAATGTTTTTGGTATTCATGAGGGGGGAAAAAAGAGAAAAGCAGGAAGCCATTCTTGAGAAGCTAAGGGCATGATATTCGCAATATCCAAGACTGTATGTCTCATACTGTGCTGTCTTATTTTAGATCGCACACCCTCAAAAGCCCAGCCAGTGTTATACGCCATCCACACCCTCGAGCTGCTTTGCTCAAATGATTCCAGCCTCTCCTTATTGAATCATTGTAATCTCATTTAAAATAAGCTTTCTTGGCATCTTGGATAGGGAGGACCTGGAACAAAAGTTAAAACAAATATAGCTTTAACACATCCACCCATCCCTTCCTAAATTTTCCCTTAATTATTTCAATAATCCCCTGACTTGTGTGATATCCGCTGGTTTTCTACTTTTTCGCTTAAATGTATTTTGACATTCTCTGATATTCACTTTCTTGCTTTTGACCCACTCTCCTGCTTCATGCTTATCTCAGACATTTGCTTTTGTCAATGAGCACAGTGTCTGCAATTTGCATTGTCTGTGGAAATAGCTACAGCTACATTTATCACTCAATACACGTGGTTTTATGTCAGTCTGTAAGAATGTGGTTAAAGTACAGGGTCTAAAACACCATCACTGACTAAGCAAATATGCACAGGTAACATTATTAGAAGTAGTTATGTGATAATGAACCAGTAATGGGTGTCGATTATTAGTTGCAGCTAGGCTTTAAGCTCTTTTTTTTTTTTTTTTAAATTTATTTATTTATTTTTTTAAATTATGATTTCTTCGAAAATAATGTGAAACTCATGACTTCCTCTTCTTTTCCATTTTCTCTGCGACCTTCCTTTTAACTCCTTCGGTCTTTCCAGGCAGGCGTGGGCTTTGGTTTCTGTGATAGGCGGTGGAAATGCATCATGCTCGGAGGATGTTAGGGAACACGAAAACCATGACACAGGAGGAAGAGCTCTGGCAAGACGGAACTTCACCACTGTTAATGGAGTGGGTTTCTCGGTCACTGCCTATAGCGAGTGGAAGACTGGTAAGAAATAACGAAATCCAAAACGAATCTCAACTATTTATTCCTAATTAATTCTTGCTTTCTCGTGAACTTTTGAGAAGCTTAAGTCTGAATTAGTGCTCAGTGGAAATGAATTTTTTCAGAACACAGTTTTATAGAGATGCGTGCATGGCAATTCAATTTATTATTATTTTCTCTGACCTTTGCTTTCTACCATGACCTTTTTAAATTCTTAAGTAAAGTGCAACGTGCCATACTCTGAAAACCATGCCCAGTGGGAAAATAAGGCAGAAACATCAAAGAAATACCTGCTAAAGAACACATTTACCCTGCTGTGACCAGGCTAATGTTGGCTAACTAGCAATTAGAACATGAGCTCTAGTTAGCTGGGGTATTTGTACTTGTTGCCATAATGAGCTGTGAGGTCACTGCAGTCTGGTCCTTGGTTATTTATTTATTTCAAAATAAGATGGTAATGAATCAATGTGTGACACTCTAAATGGCTTTTATTTTAAAAAGACTTTTTGGGAATGCCACAAACTCACGGCCCGCCCTTAACAGGGAGCCATCACTTTTTTACTCCCTTCAATAGTTATCTTTATAGATTACATTTTTTTCTTCTAGTGGAAAGCCTTTATGTCAACAATCTTGTGCTAGAAGTCAAATCAATGTTTTCTTTAATTACAGAAGACTACAAAGCGTTAGCCTTCCTCCCTCTGTCGTGCTGTGCTGGACCTTTTGTTTCATTTAAAATCCAATATTCTTCTGTACCCCTCAGGTGTCCCTACTGCAGGCTTCCAGGTGGATGCTGTGGACCAGGTGGTGCTAAACCTGCAGGATGAAGTGCAACAGACATGGCTACCAGGGGATCGCATTGTAGTTGCTAGCACGGACTACTCAATGCACCAGGCTGAAGAGTTTACCCTGCTGCCCTGCCCTCACTGTAACAGCCGACAGGTCAAGATACAAGGTGAGAGAGAGAGAGAGAGAGAGAGAGAGAGACGGCCATTGGTTTCTTCAGCTGTGTCAGTATTTGCCCTGAAGGGTTATTTCTTGGTGTTTGGGAGCTACTGTCACAAACAGTACAAATAGGAACTGATGTAGAGAAACATTTCATTTTTACAAAACCTGTGTGAAGACTAGTAAAAAATCACTTATGCTCCTTTGTAGTTAATAAATGTGATTAGTAGACGTAGGGCCATTAATCCTTCGGTCCGGCGGGATCTCATTTCCTTTTCAGCTGTTATGGTGACGTAAGATTATTGGAAAATGCTAAGGAGAGACTGTCAGCTTATTTCTTTTAAAAGCAGGGCCATCTTATTATAACCACGGGGCGGTTTATGGATTTGGATGCATCACCCCTTCTTCACCTCCTCCTGTTTTCTATTGTTACGTTAATAAACTACACTGACAGTTTCGCAGTTTGTCCATCTTTTTATCAGACATGTTTCCTGATCTCATTCCTCTGTTGTCAACTCCCTTCCTGGAGAGAAGGGTGTGTTATTATGTGTGTGTGTGTGTGGGCTGAATTTAGTGTTTCTGTTACCAGGAAAGGCTGAACGGTTGAAGGCCTGAGCTGCCACATACCATCTGTGGCAGAGAGTATTTTGTGTGTTGATGAATGATGTTTCATACGTGTTTGATTACTTTTGCTTTTACATGTGTGTTGGTTTGGTGGGTACTCTTTGGGGTGTGGTTAGTTAATGTTTGAGCGGGAGCTGCCATACGCGCTAAATGTGGTTTACAGTTGAAAGGGTGCTAGGTGATGCATCATCTAAACACAAGCAAGCTGTTATTGTAGTGTTTTAGTATGACTTGTCCCGCCTCAGAAACCAAATCGTGTTGCTGTGATGTTTAATTAAATGTTTCTGTCGCCATACTTCTAATTTGCTTTCACACAAAGTAACAACTTGCACCCGTTTCATGGTTTCTGTACATATTTTTCTTTAAGAGTTTTAAGAATTTCTCCTTGTTGTAGTATTTTGACCTCTAGTTTTATCTGTCTGTGCTGCTCAGGGAAGCCTCAGTATAACCATACCGGAGAGATCATAGATGGCATCGACATGCGTGCCGAAGTGGGTCTCCTATCCAGAAACATTCTCATTTATGGAGAAATGGAAAACTCCTGCTACGGAGACAACATGTGTCAGTTCTACAACCATGACACCTTTGGAGGCCACATCAAGGTATGCATGTGTACCATGTTTAGATATCTTTAAGAGGACCAAAAATTGGAATGATACTATATTTGTGGGGACCAACAGTGGGGATAAAATGCCTGTTGACATGAGTTTGAAGGCATTTTTGAGACTCAAAATGTGGTTTTAGTGTCAGGGTTACAATTAGGTTTTGATTATGGTTAGGATTAGGCATTCATTTTTGATGGTTAGGGTAAGCGGCTAGAAAAAGCTTTATGTCAATTAGATATCCCCACAGAGATATGAAAACAAGACTGTGTGTAAATTTATTGCACATTTACTTTGTGCCGATCTTTCTGCATGAGGTGGCATGACTGTTCTTTCCTGTTAAAGGTTGCTATTCAGAGTCTGTTTGACAGTTTCCTCACTGTGAAGATGAACGGTGCATACATTCTACATTTGTGTACTGGCCTATGTGAGAGGTGTTGTTTACCATCACAGTTTCTGTTTGAATCTATATGAAAGACTCTTCTTCAGAAGGCTCAGCACAAACTGCAAACGCAGCAGGCACATGAGGATTAAACATGTAGATTTATCTCTGCTGTCTAGCATGGGTCCCAGTGTAGTCGGTGAGCTCACTGTAATTTTGTATGATTTCATTCAAATTGGTGGCAAATGGACGTAAACATTCCTCAGAGTCTATGTAATTAGCCCCCCATGTGCTAAACAAAAGACTTTGTTTCCATGTTAACAGCTTTCTAACTGTAACCTCAAAGTACACCAGACGGACACATGAAGCTGAAAAGTCAGCGTTTTCTTTGTAATTAGGCCTTCCATGCCGGCAAAAAGCCATCTGTCATGTCTGCCAAATCGAGTTTAGCACAGTTCAGCACCATGCGTTTCATGTTTCAATTTATCTGTCCAGTGAGTTGCCCTTTCTCTTATTTTAAGTCAGGTTGACTCTGTGGAGTGGAATCTACTGTTGAAACAATTAGTTCGTGTGTGTGTGTTTATGTAAGCGAGGGTGAGGGTCAGTGTTTACTGTGCGTACTTGAGTTTCAGTGAGCTGAAAGGGTTGGCCAATACCTTCTTAACAGAAACCAGATCCTGCTGATTTTGCCATACCCACAAAAAAGACCTCCTAGACAGCACTGAACATTTGTTTTTATCGTTTTATTTGTATGCATTCATGTGTGACTATGTGCTGTGCGCATCTCTGTGCGTGCGTAACTTTTAATTTATGCTTCTGTAATTCACGGCTTACTCACCATCATCAGGGGTTTTGAAACGGCTCGACTCACAGAGCGCGGTGCCAGATGGGCTAAAGTTTATATCCCAGTGCGGTCACTGGCGAACGCAGACAGTTGTAATGGTTTAATTTATTACTTTAGTCAGCCAGCATTTGTTACGCGGACCACAAGTCCGGCGTCATTTGCTTTTGTCGTGGGTGGGAGCTCATTGTACTCTCTCCTCAACACCTACAGATTCTCAGTAACTTCTCATCAGTGCATCTGTCCTACGTGGAGTTAAAGAACATGGGTCAGCAGGCTAGAACAAGCCGCTACCCCCTCCACTTCCACATGTGTGGGGATGTCGACCAGAAGGGAGGCTACGCAGAGGCCACCTTTGTGGACGGACTCTCCATACACCACTCCTTCTCCCGCTGTCTCACCATCCACGCCACCAACGGCCTGCTGGTTAGTAAAGCCTTTTAAAATGTGTTGAATACGTCACTGTATGTGAGAATGTAGAAAACCATACATGAGTCATAGTGTTAATAATGAGCAGCATATTGTGGGAAACTGGTGGTTTGTCACAAAGCTCATCAACTGTATCCTCCAACGCCTGATTACTGTAAAGGCTTGCATCCACTTTTCTTTTTCCCCATCTCCTTTATATTCACTCTCAACCTTTCCTGTTCCATCTCTTTCACACTTATAGAATATCTTAGTCTCTTTAGAAAGATGTAGAAGTTTTTAATATACAGTGGTGTGTTTGGCCTTTTCCTAATTTCCTGTTTTTGTATGTTTGACACAATTAAATGTTCCAGATCATCAAACACATTTAAATATTAGATTACGAAATGAAACACAAATTGTAGTTTCTAAATTAAGATGTTTTATTAAGGGGAAAAAAATTCCAAACCTACATGCCTCTGTGTGAAAAAGCGATTGAACCTAAGCCTAATAACTGGCTGGGCCACCCTTAGAAGCAACAACTGCAATCAAGCGTTTCCAATAACTGGTATTGAGAGCACTGTGGGGGGTGTTTGGCCCACTTATCTTTTCAGAATTGTTGTAATTCAGCTACGTTTAAGGTTTTTCGAACATTAACTTGCTTTTTACACTTGTACTACAGCATCTTAGTCTGATTCAGGTCACTCCAAAGTCTCCTTTTTTTTTTCTTAAGCCATTCAGAGGTGGAGTTGCTGGTGTGTTTTGGATCATTGTCCTGCTGCAGAACCCAAGTGTGCTCCAGCTTGAGGTCACGAACAGATTCTTTGATGAAAACAGATGTTTTGGTAGACAGCAGAATTCATGGTTAGATTTACCACAGCAAGTCTTCCAGGCCCCGAGGCAGCAAAACATTCCCAGACCAGCACACTACCACCACCATATTTTACTGTTAGTATGAGGTGTTATGTGAAATGCTGTTTTAGTTTTATGCCAGATGTAACGGGACTCAGACCTTCAAAAAGTTCAGCTTTTGTCTCGTCAGTCCACAGAATATTTTCCCAAAAGTCTTTGGGATAATCAAATGTTTTTTGGTAAATGTGAGACGAGCCTTCATGTTCTTTTTGGTCAGTTTTTGTCTTGAACTCTCCCATGGCTGCCATCGTTGCCCAGTCTCTTTCTCATTGATGAATCATAAACTCTGACTTTAAGCGAGACATGTAGAAGCTTAATGTTGTTCTGGGTTCTTTCGTGATCTTCTGGATGAGTTGTCGATGCTTCATCACTGTTCACAACGTTTTTTCCATTTGTGTATAATAGTTCCCATCATGTTTCACTGGAGTCCCAAAGCCTTAGATATTGCATCGTAACCCTTTCCAGACTGACAGATGTCAGTGACTTTGTTTCCTAGGTGTTTCTTTAGATTGTGGCATGTTGTGTTGCTTTTTTTTTTTTGCCTGTCCCATTTGGTTCTTTAGCCGTCAGAATTGTTGTCTGAAGACCAACAAGGATACCCAATGGATTTACTTTGCCAAATGGATCATCACAGCCTTGCTGTATTGGTCCATTTGATCAACCTTTGTTGTTATTATTTATTAGGGGTGCAACGATACACAAAATTCACGGTTCGGTTCGATTCTTTGGTGTCACGGTTCGATATTTTTTCGATACAAAAAAAATGTTCATGCCTTTTTAATTTGTCATTTATTAAAATTATAAATATATATTTTAACTCAAAAGTACAGTTTTTAAATTTAATGTTGCTGAAACAAAAGTAATTAAAAAAAATAAATATATCTCAGGGCTCTCAAAATTTCAAAATCCCTGGTAGCCCTTCGGGCAGGGACTCTTCAGTTTTTGGTAGCCCAAAATAAATGTAAGTAGTCCGAATAAAAAAAGAGAGCAATTTTTTGATTGATGTTTTGTTTCCTGTTTTGTTTCCTTTACAATATTATACATTAAAGTATAATATTGTATAAAAATTACAATCATCAACTCAAATACTTGGTTCTAATTGAACAGAAATTTCTATGAACTTGTAAGAACTGTGTAGAACATGAATCAGTCTGTCAGATCCTGAATTTAAAATTTCCACTGAAGTCACGGGTAAGAGACAAGTGGAACCAAGATCTAGGCCATTTGCTTTTTGAAGTTTGCAAAGACTGCTAAATTTTGCCAGTGGTAGTTCACTCTTTGCAACATAGTACGCTGTTATAAACAGATTTTTCAGGTTTATTTTTAGTATGTTATTTGCAATTGGTGTTTGTTCTGGGAAAGATATTGCAGACTGAGCAATAATGCATTTCTTGCATTTCTCATGGCTTCTAATGGGGGCCTTTTTTTAAAATGACTGGTCCCAGTAACAAAGGCGCTTGTCGACTCAGAAATCGAGAGAAAACCAACAACACACCCGGCAGAACATTATGTTATTTACACGGGTGCACATAAGTGGTCCGCAGGTGCGCATTCGCTGTCAAAATAAAAGACGCGCACCAGATAAGAAGTTGCAACGCGCGTTTGCGTCCATATAAAAAGCACTGTTTTTGTCCGCTAGAGTGGGATTTTCACGGCACATTCCGCACCACATCTCTGTGCGTTCATCATTTGTTTGAAGCCAGATCACCTCCTGCAACCACTTTTCCGAGAATACGCGCTTCTTTTGTGGTTCGGACTCCTTCTGACATTTCTTTGGAGGTGGAGGAACACCAAAGTAATTGCTTAAAGGAGCTTCTTCGACATCTTTAAGAGTTTTAAACAAATGTCTGTCCTCCTCCAGAAAATCTTATGTATGCAAACACGTGTTGCAACTTCATATCTTGTGCGCGTTTTTTTTCTTTTTTTTTTTCTTTGACAGCGAATGCGCACCTGCGGACCACTTATGTGCAGCCCTGGTTATTTAGCTCGTCATATTGCAGCCACAGAGATTCTTTTGTCCATGAAACCATAAAGCTGCACTTTCTTTTTGCCTTATAGTCTGATTTGTCATAACTTTTCCGTTTTGTGGTAAGCTTTTCTTTGGCTGTCACTTCTTCACCCTGACCTGTCTTATTTGGCTCAGCAGAACTAAAATATATATCCTGCTGCTTTTACACACACACACATAACCGTCAGCGATTCTCTGCGCGATCAACCTCTCACATGTTTAAGCTTGCTGCAGGAAATTTCACTTGTCATGTTTGCATAGTAAGCTAACGATTGATAAGACTATGTCAGAGAAATGGCTCTTTCCAAAATAAAAACTATACGCTTCTTCTGGGCTATATTTTCAGCAGCATATTGTAGCGGGTCAGGGCTGTTCGGGGTTCTGTTTGTACAGTTATGTTTTGTTTATGTTGCCATAGTGACGGGTGACGCCCTCTCGCTGCGACGGTGTGTCCTTCCGGGGTCAGAGGGCGCCTTGTGTGTTGTTGTTGTTGCTGTGCGGTTGCCGCCCTGAGCAGTTAGCTAGCTGCAGTGTTCTTCTGCAGATGTCAATAAACGGCTGTGCTCCCTGGCTAGCTCACGGGAAGCAAGACCAAACGACACCTCCGTCTCCTCGTTGTCTGAGCTCGCCACATTGGTGTCAGAAGTGGGATGATGGTGGCACCCCATGTTCTGACCCGAGTGACTTTTCCCCCGCCGGTCGTGACTGGCCGGTGCGCCAAAAGAAGGCACCTGGACATTTGCAAAGTGAAAACAAAAAACAAGCGCAAATTCAAACGCGATTTCAATATGTCACATATTGACAGTGGCTCACCGATGCCAATGACATAATTACCCAGCTACATTTCCGAAAGAATGCAAAAGCATTGACATATATTTTTACTTCCTACAATAGCCCGACGGGCAGGGCAGAGATAGATTTTGGTAGTACGACTGGAAAAATCGCTAGCCCCGGGACGTCGGGCTAGCGATTTTGCAAGCCCTGTGTTACAGGCATGGCCCTTTAAGGATGAAGCCTGATGGGAAATGTATTCGGGATGTGTGTAGCGGGACTGCCTGGTGTGTGTGTGAAGAGAGAGAGCGCAGAAGGGGAAAAAGTAACGGTTAGCTACAGAAGAGACGAAAAGAAAATAAATAAAAGGAATATAATAACTCCCTCGACAGCCAGAGTTGTGTCGGCGATGCTCGCTGTGAGTAAACTGTTTCAGCCCACTGTACGCGGTGTTCGTGCCTTAGAGAAGAAATAAAGTTCGGTGAAGCAGTTTCCTACGCCTCCTTCGATCTTTTTGCTAGCGGAGATGACCTGTATAGTAAGCTGTTTCCGGCTACGAGTCAGTTACGGAACCTTCAAGTAACTGCCAGAGGTTTCCTTACTACTGTTCGGGGTCGCGGATCTGGCGCGGTAACACCTGTATCTGATTGAGGAATCACTCATCTTTGGAAAAGAGAGTTTATTACAGAGAAATGGCTCTTTCCAAAATAAAAACTATACGCTTCTTCTGGGCTATATTCTTAGCAGCATATTGTAGCGGGTCAGGGCTGTTCGGGGTTCTGTTTGTACAGTTATGTTTTGTTTATGTTGCCATAGTGACGGGTGACGCCCTCTCGCTGCGACGGTGTGTCCTTCCGGGGTCAGAGGGCGCCTTGTGTGTTGTTGTTGTTGTTGCTGTGCGGTTGCCGCGCTGAGTAGTTAGCTAGCGGCAGTGTTCTTCTGCAGATGTCAATAAACGGCTGTGCTCCCTGGCTAGCTCACGGGAAGCAAGACCAAACGACACCTCCGTCTCCTCGTTGTCTGAGCTCGCCACATTGGTGTCAGAAGTGGGATGATGGTGGCACCCCATGTTCTGACCCGAATGACTTTTCCCCCGCTGGTCGTGACCGGCCGGTGCGCCAAAAGAAGGCACCTGGACATTTGCAGGACTTTGTGTGGGGCAATGGGGTCGTCGGGGACGACTGACCCCTTAGGTGGGGGGCTATGTAGCGGGTCAGGACTGTTCGGGGTTCTGTTTGTACAGTTATGTTTTGTTTATGTTGCCATAGTGACGGGTGACGCCCTCTCGCTGCGACGGTGTGTCCTTCCGGGGTCAGAGGGCGCTCTGTGTGTTGTTGTTGTTGCTGTGGTTGCTGCGCTGAGCAGTTAGCTAGCCGCAGTGTTCTTCTGCAGATGTCAATAAACGGCTGTGCTCCCTGGCTAGCTCACGGGAAGCAAGACCAAACGACACCTCAGTCTCCTCCTTGTCTGAGCTCGCCACAATATTAAACATATCAGGTCCCCATAAGGAGAATCATGTGCTAACGGCTGTCTAAATGACTCGGGTAAAGTTTGTAGCATGCATGCTTGTTGTTTTTGTCTGCTTCCACTTGTCTTTGCACTAGGATGATGTCGGCGTAAATGTGCAGTCATATTCGTTGTGTTTCCACTAGTGCTGTCAGCGTTAATCTCGTTGAAATGACGTTAACGCCACAACACGGCAAATCTCCGTTAACGAGCTACCCCTGCGTGGGGCTAGAAGGCCAACACATTAACGAGCTAACTGCGCTAACACACTAGTTCCCACCCATGTAATTGAGCATTGCATGGCACATCCAACATGTGCCGAAAGCCGAAAGCACTGTATCGAACGGTTCAATATCGATACCAGTATCGTTGCACCCCTATTATTTATTTTATTTTATTTTATTTTCAGTTGTTACAGATGGGACAGACATGACTGAGGGATAGGAAAGGGAGAAAGAAAGATGAAGGAAAAGAAAAACAGAAGGGAAGAGGGACAGTGAGAAAGGGCACTTAAAAAGAGAAAGAAGAGAAAAAAAATCTCCTGGATCACCTGTTGAGAGAAAACAAGCAAAAGAAACAGAGCAACATACCAAACACAACACCATCACATTAATCTAGCTAAGTGTAAACAGCAGTAAATACTAAATATTGAATGTTGTTGTGTAGCAAGCAGGACCGACAGCGCACAATGTGCTTTGACGTAGCAGCCAATAAAGGTGTAGTTTATGTCTATGAACAGTGAACACCCGTGTGCACACCTGTGTGGATCAGCGCGCTTGTATTCAAAAGGTTTCTCCATGTAATGGCCTGCTAGAGCAGCGGTGCCCAACCTTTTTTGTGCCACGGACCGGTTTATGCCCGACAATATTTTCACGGACCGGCTTTTAAGGTGTCGCGGATAAATACAACAAAATAAAACTAGTACCTGTACCGAAAAAAGGAAGATTTATTCATAACACACGTGAACAGTCCCAGGAAAACAGAGTTAACGATAAAAACAATAACAAAATAACACTGAAAACCATACATTTCACACCCGAGCCTCAACTCTCGCGGCCCGGTAGCAAACGACTCGCGGACCGGTACCGGTCCGAGGCCCGGGGGTTGGGGACTGCTGTGCTAGAGGATGTAGAGAGCCATAGCCCTGTCCACCAGGGCGTGAAGCAGGCATGGAGGAGATCCAGGCTCCAGACATCCAGAGTGCGAGAGCCCAAGGAGGACCACCGGAGGGGCATCCGTGCCCCCCTCCTGGGAAGAGCTGAAGAGAGCCCCAGATGAGGAGTCACCCAGTAGCCACGGAGCAGAAGCCAGAGGGGGCTGCAGTGGCGTGCCCGCCGGCTCAGCCGGCAGCCAGCTGAGCCAGAGTGAACCGAGCCACAGGCCCAGAGGCCGGAGGCCCGAGGGCCCCCTTTGCCCCGGAAGAGGCCTGACCGGGCAACAGGCACCAGGCCCCCCCAAGTAGTCATCGGGGGTGAGCTGGTACATACCTGAGCGCCCAGCCCCGGACACCAAGAACCACCAACACACCGACCCCTGAGGGCATCAGTTACCGGCAGGGAGTGTGGTGAGGGGAGATAGGCCTGGGAGTTCCCAGAGAGGTGTTGCTTTTCAAGATCTTTTAACTGGTTTCATTTTGTCAGACAGGTTCTAACAGGTCTGCCGGTAATCATGCTTGAGCGTGTTTAGTTAAACTGAACTTAGTCACAGTTAATTCATGATTATAAAGAGGGCAATTACTTTGTCACACAGAACCAGGTAGGTTTGGATAACTTGTCTCCTTTAATAAATGAAATCAACATTTAGAAACTGCATTTTATTTTTACTTAGGTTATCTTTGTCTAATATTAAAAATTGTGATCAAAAGTGTGATAAATATGAAAAACAGTAGGAGATCAGGAAGGGGTCAAACACTTCTCACACCACTGTACTTGTTGGATAAAGGTAGTTATACACAGAGGTACTAACTTAGCTCAGCTAAATCACACTGTCTGTATGTGGTCAGTGACTGAAGGGTTCAGGTTTGTTTTTAATTTTGTTTTGAGTCCGCATCGTTGAAGCTCTGAGCCTAACTGTACAGAGGAAATTGAGTTCATTTATGGTGCATGTCATTGTTTGACTTGGCACCAGAAGGTAAACAAGCAAAACTGAAGTGACCCTGTAAGTATTCTCCTGTTGACCATCTTCTACAGTTTTTCTCTACATACCAAAGCTTCAGCAGTAAGAGGAAAATCGTTCAGAAATTTTAACTATTTAAGGAGACAGGCACTTCTCGCGTTTTGGCCATATTGTATTTCTCCTTTGGGGTGTTAAATTTCATTCCGTTTTATTATACAGGAAAAGGAACATATAATGGGCTGCATGGAACTGGCCTGGATCAGTTAAAACTGGTTTACAGCAGTTCTTTTCTGCAGGACATAAGTTTGAATCACATTGCAAAACATAACAAAATAAAAACGACCAACAAAAAAAACTTCTGCAAAGACAGAGACGATGGACACAAAAAGATTTTATATGCCTGTTTGAAATGTGTGAAGGAGCTTGTTGCTCTAATGCAAAACAGGTATCTTTGATTATATCTTAACATAGCTATTGCTGTTATTGTCAAAGTAGTCTAAAAGTCTCTTGTCCAAGCTCTTTTGTTTTGTTTTTTTTTTTCTCTTAATTTTTGTTTTGTGTTCCATTTCTGGGAAGGTCAAGGACACTATAGGCTACGACACCTTGGGCCACTGTTTTTTCCTTGAGGATGGGATTGAGCAGCGCAACACTTTCTACCACAACCTTGGCCTCCTGACCCGACCTGGGACTCTTTTACCCACCGATCGCAATGAGACCCTCTGCCTCAGCATCAAGGACAAAGTCTACAAGGGCTACACTCCCTCGCCCAGTACAGAGTGCAAGTAAGAGAACAGGACGATGATGTACATTTGTGGTTACAGATATAAGGAATCACATCGGCATCAGCATAACGTTTCCACTCTGTCATCAAAAACATGTCTGATTAGTCACAATACTTAGATATCATAGATTTGTACTGGGATAAAACCACTTTTCGTATCTTTTATACGTGTTTGTATGTTAACTATGATGTTTTTTTTTTTTTTTTTTTTTAAATGTCCTTTCATTGGATTGAAACATCTTTGTTTTTATTTATACCAACAGAGTATAAAGGGTATAGGTATATATAAAGGGTTATTTGATTTCCATTTTTAAAAATGCAATGCCTGCATTTTAGATTAAAAGTGGAACAAATCATACCCATTAGCCGTGAGAAAGCATGTGTGGTGGTGCAGATGTATTTTGAGAAGGGACAGATGGTCTGTGTGAGAGAGATATTGGCAAGGTGGTTTTATCCAGGCAATAACAACATCCCCTCTCCATGGGATGTTTTCATGTCATAGCAAGACCAAGAAAAGTGCCTTTGTGAGGAAACAGAAAGGTCTGTTTCCAAGAGCGTGATAGCGTGTGTGTGTCTGTGTCTGTTGGCTGAGCTTTCCCCGTGAAGCGTTTATGTTGGAGAGGCGGATTATTGAGGGAATTTGGAAAATCTCACAGGTTTCTTTGATGTCTGTCTTCTTCTTCTTAATCATATTTTATGATCTGACGAGATACTCCTTCTTTTTTTTTTTAATATCTCTGTCTACTCATGTGTATGTAATCTTGTGGTTGTTTTTCAGGGCAGTCTCAACATTCTGGATCGCCAACCCCAACAACAACCTCATCAGTAATGCAGCAGCTGGTTCTCAGGTAATAATATCAGAGATATGAAAGAAAAATAACTTTTTCCACGTAGTGCAAGGAAACCTGTGACCAAGAGTAGAACGGCTACTCCTTATTGATAGATTAACTATTATTAAAAAAGCAAAAAAAATAAAGCTACACTGGCTTTGGTGTTCCTGAACTTTACATATTATTAAAGACCTTCATGCTCATAAAAAGTTATCCATCAATAAAAAGGGGATTTAACAGTCCTTAGTGTTTGATAGATGGAGCAATAAATCGGTAAGACCTTTAAATATAAAAGCTAAAAAAAAAGAAAGAAAAGAAATCACTCAATTTTATTTTGGTACAAACTGCTCGGAGGTCCACAGGGGCTATGCTGTGTACTACTTAACAGTGGGGGTATTTCTTTGTTTTGGACTGCAAACTTAAAGAAGCCAGTAAGTTTCTGTGAACTTTAATCTTTCTGCAGGACGTCATCAACATGAGAATAGTGTGACACTCACCCAGATGCACTTGTTGTTATTGTTATTGTTTTTTATGTTCCACCAGCTGATTGTATATCAGTGCTGATAATGAAATTCCTACTCCTCTAGTTTGTCATAGTTATCTTCTGTTTCTCTATTCTACTTCCTCTTCCAGGATGCTGGGATTTGGTTTGTGTTCCACAGCTCTTCCACAGTTGACTCCCATGGCCTGGTGCCAGAGACCAAGGCCGAGCTCACACCTTTGGGGATTTTTTACAACAATCGTGTACACTCCAACTTTAAGGTATTGTTAGTCTTGCTTTTTGTGCACTATGCAGTCCAAGTTCTTGCTGTGCTGTCTCTTTGTGTCTCTGTGCTTTAGCAAGGAGGAGAGAAATACAGTGTTTGTATTCCAAATGACATTGCACATAAATCCCTGTTTGATTACTTAGTTATTGCTAGAAAATGGGAATAGAGACACACACACAGGCACTAGTAGGGTCCACAATGGTGCGCTGTTTTGTAATGACAGAAGTCGGGCAGGTGAACTGTAAGCTCTTTGTCCAGCTTCTCTTACAGAGGAAGGAGCCATGAAGGTTAAGACTATGCCTCGGTTATACCACAAGACCAACTCACAGGCCAGGTTTCCATGTACAAAAAAACACAGACAGGCTTAATTTATTTTAACAGGGAAAACGAATCCGTATGTTTAGACACATGTACAGCCTTCGTTCTGTAACTTTACATTTAAGCACGTATCAGGTTCCACGCCAGAAGATACACTAGTGGAGTTGTTTATGTCCCTATAGCAGAAAACCTCCATTTGTACTTGTGGTTTTACTGCATTTTATTGTAATCATGCCTTCCAGGCAGGGCTGTTCATCGACAAAGGAGTGAAGACCACCAATGCCACTGCTGCTGACCCCCGGGAATACCTATGTTTGGACAACAGTGCCAGGTGTGTATGTGTCTAGACACAGACTGCAAACAGATTTGTTGATACTTTAAGTTTTCCATAACTGTTAGTATTACAGCTAAGGGCATGTTGACCACTCGTGGTTACAAATACATAGACCTGGAAGTGATTTTTGGCACATATCCAGCATCCAGTATCCAAGCAGACTATTTAAGAGTCTGCGGTTGGTTATCAAATGCGTCATAGTGTATAGTTATTCTGTGTAAATATTTCAGTATTTGTGGTTTACTTATCTACTGTTTGTTTAGTGCTACTGTCACAAACTGCATGAATTAAGGTATTTGTAGCTCCCTGTTGGATATCAGCTGGGATGTAGCCATTGACGGGGATAGACAGATGGCTTTATAGTGTGCTACTGCATTTTAGTGGAAGGTCTGTCAGATTTGTGTTGACAGAGAAAACAAGACTTTACAGATAGTTTCCACTCTGCAGCTGCCTACCTGAATACAGCCCTCAGCTAGGTGGAAAAAATGTGTCTAGTGAGACTGCGCACTGTGGTCTGTGTGCACAAGTATGAAGGGAGGGATTTTAAATGTTGTTCAAGTGCAGAAGGCACGGGGAGGTTTGTGTTGTGTATTTGCAAGATATGGTAACAGTTGTTAGAAAACGTCTCCAGCGATTTATGTTGTTCTCAGAGGTTTCATCTAGCTCCACAGTTGGTAAAAAAGAATCCCTTGAGCAATGATTTGGCTTTTGACAAGGTTTTAAAAATAACACCCTGAAATGCCACCACAAGGGTGCAAAAGGAACACGAGCCTCCCCCCCCCCCTTTTTTTTTTTTTTTTTTTTTTTTTTTTGAACACTATAAAAGTATTTCTGAGAACATTTATGTTCTCAGGAAGAAAGAAACCTTTTGTGACTAATGCCACTATGCCCTCTTCCTATAGTGCCACCTAAAGATGAGCACAGCAATTCAACAGTGGAGTTTTAAACCTTTAATCTAAATTCAGTTATGTATAATTTGCGTGTGTTTGCATGTTATTTAGTGCATTGACTTTCACGAGTACCATATGTACTAAAATTAAAATGGGGAAGTGGTGGGGTTGGTGTGACACTGTGGTAAGCACGAATAATTACAAAGACACTGATGTCGTCATCGAAAAATCCCAAGGAAAATATCAGAAAAGTATTTTTAGTCACAAAGTATTTTTATTGAATTATTTTTAGATTTCGCCCACACCAAAATGCCGACCCTAGTCGTCCTCGGGTGGCAGCTGTCATCGACACTTTGATCTCCTTCAAGAACAACGACTTGGGGGCGTGGATACGCGGTGGAGACATTATCATCAAGAACTCTGGGTGAGACATCTCATTAGCTAGGATTCAGTTTGTGCTGGTTTGGCAGTTTGCTCCAAGTCTTCCAGTGAACCGAGGGTGAGAAAATAAACGAAGGATGTCTTCACAACAAAAAAACATTTTCTAAGACATGTCTTAACATATTATTCTCTTATTTGTTTTTCTGAACAGCTTTGCCGACAATGGAGTGGGATTGTCCTTTGCCAGGTGTGTACTTGTCTAAATCACTCTTTCACTGTGTTTTTAAGCTTTATTTGTTTTTATTGTCGTCCCGCTGGATGGGCTAACTTTTTGTAAGTGATATGATAGCAAGGTGGCTGTTCTTCCTGCAAAGTACAGAAACGATTGCATTAATAATTAACTAATTATCTATTATCCCTTGTTCTCCAGCGATGGCAGCTACCCTAAAGATGAAGGCTCCAGCCAGGAGGTGACGCAATCCCTGTTTGTGGGCGAGAGCCGGAACAGGGGGACGAATGGAGGACAGAATAAATACTGGGGCGTGGGAGGAATTGACGGAAAGATGAGGACGCTACCTAGAAACAGGTGAGGGGAGAGCAATAAGTGAAAGATTAAATAATGAATTGTGGAAAGACATATTTGGAGTGCTAAGGCAAAAGTCCAAATCAAACTTGACTTTTCTCAGGAATTTCAGGGAATAGAGCTGCCAAAGAAATGTAGGCTGGGAAAACAAACAAGGAAGAGAGAAGCCAGCAAGGCAACAGACTTGTTGAAAAGATGGACAGATGAAGGTGTTACAGCTGCTTTTAGCTGATAGTGAGATTGTGAAATGAAATGACATTTAAGTAGTCTATAAAAACATGGTGGTGGCATCACGCACAGCAGTTCTTAGGAAGGAAATGCCTCATGCTGAATTTGTTTGCATAAGAGGAAAGGGAACTTTCTTCACCATTTCAGACCTTTAACACAGCTCCCTTTAGTTTCAGGTAGATGTCACAGTTTCAGTCCTAGTTAGAGGGTTATATATGTAGGGTGTGACACAAGTGAAAAACCCAGATGTTAATGAGCAGTCTGCCCAGCACCATTTGTGACACAAGAGGCTCGTCCTGCTGTAATACCAAATCAGACAGGGTGGTAAATCCTAATTTCTTGGTTTTGCAATGCCCCAAGGATCTCCTGGCAGCTGTCTCCATGTTTTTTTTCCCCCTTTCCGTCTCTTTTATTACAGATATTGTTATACAAGAGAAGAGGAGCTTAAGTAGGATGCTGGAAAATAATTACTGTATTTGAGTTTCAAGAATCAGTGTGTTTGTGGCCACTGTGTAGAGCTTTAAAATCATTTTACGGGCCTCTTCAGTGCCCTGCGACATCTGGCTCGCTCGGTTTAATTGCCGTTGTTGCTGCTGACACTTGTTATTTCTTGCCAGGGGAAACGAGTACATTTTTTTTTTTCTGTTTGGTCATTTTTTCTGGATTTCTTTTAAACATCTCTTAAAATAGCTATCACAGCTATCTTGCACTGACTGTAACATCTACATTGCTAATGTTAACACAGCTGGGTTTTGCCAGTTCATGACTAAAATGGTCCTGTAACCCATGTAAATGATGACTGTTTACCCCAGTCTGGTTTTATATGGTTTTATATATTCCAGCAATTTCCCCGTTGTGGGATCAATAAAGTCTTATCTTATCTTATCATTCCTCATCATCTCCACCGTAGGACGTTCCCAATCCGAGGTTTTCAGATCTACGATGGCCCAGTGCGGCTTACACAGAGCACATTTCGTGGCTTTGCCCCCTTAAGCGAAACAAATAAACGCACAACAACCACACCAGAACGAACTACGCCAGAAAACACCACGCGTCATACCAGTGCAGTGGGATTCAACTTGAAGAACACCTGGCAGCTCACCCCTCGAAACAACCTGTCCCAGCTCAGCTTCCACTCCACAGTAAGTAAGGCTCAGTGAGACTTGACTTGGGACGTCATAAGAACATTGAAGCTTTTATTCTTTTTTGTAAATGTGGTGCACTGTCCCAGTGTTGTATTTCCAAAGGGAATGTGTAATATTTGAGCAGTGTTTGAACCTGTTCAGAGACTTTGCTTTCAGTCCAGGTCAGCAGGGATATATCTGTTTATTCAGACAGTAGATGTGAATATTCCTTCTCTGACCCGATTCATTCCCTTGTCCTTCCTTTATTTCTACCTAAAACCAGTGCACCGTACTTTATGCCCACTTTCTCTTTTGTGCTTTGCTCCTATTTGTTATTTACCCCTACAACTATCTTTTAATAGACTGCTTCAAAAAAATTAAAGGAACACTTTTTAATCAGAGTATAGCATCAAGCCACTTAAACATCTAGGATATTGATCCGGTCACTTAAGTAGCACGAGGGTTTTTCAGCTAACGCCAAAACATTTTCAGCTGCTTTGGTGTTAATGAAATTAGCAGCAAGTGCACTAGAGGTGCAACAATGAAACCTCTGCCAACGCAGGAATGTTTTTACAGGTCGAAGACACTGCCATTTTTTCTTTATCTTTCTGACTGTTTTTTCACTAGTTTGCATTTGGGTGAGGTTGTTGTCAATACTGGTGGCATTGGGTGATACCTGGACGCTACAGAGGTCTCCCATCAGAGTCTTACGAGCATGGAGGAGATTCCAGGAGACAGGCAGTTACTCTAGGATGGCTGGTCAGTGCCGTAGAACACAGGTGTCGAACTCCAGGCCTCGAGGGCTGGTGTCCTGCAGGTTTTAGATGTGTCCTTGATCCAACACAGCTGATTTAAATGGCTAAATTACCTCCTCAATATGTCTTGAAGTTCGCCAGAGGCCTGGTAATGAACTGATCACTTGATTCGGGTGTGTTGACCTAGGGTGATATCTAAAACCTGCAGGACACCGGCCCTCGAGGCCTGGAGTTCGACACCCCTGCCGTAGGACTGGTTTCTACTCACTAGTTCAAGGAGGAAGCGGATGAGAACTGCCAGATCCATACAAAATAATCTCCAGCGGGCCAATGGTGTGAATGCCTTTGACCAAACCATAAGAAATAGCCTTCATGGGGTTAACATGAGGGCCAGACTCTCCCTAGTTTGCTGTGTGCTCAGAGCCCTGCACTGTAGAGCTTGACTGGCATTTGCCATAGAATACCAGGATTGTCAGGTCCACCACTTGGGCCTATGCTCTTCATAGATGTGCTCAGGGTGAATCTGCTCTCATTTGGAGGGGATACACAGGCTGAACAACGGCACTCTGACTGCCATTAGGTATTAGAATAAAATCCTCGGACTCGTTGTCAGACCCTATGCTGGTGCAGTGAGTCTTGGGTTCCTCCTGGTGCACAACAATTCCCGACCTCATGTGGTGAGAGTGCAGGCGGTTCCTGAAGGATGAAGGAGCTGAAACCACTGACTGATTCCCATGCTTGCCTCGCTAAAATTCCAGGAGCTCCGTGATGCCCTGGTCCAAATTTGGGAGGAGATCCCCCAGGACACCATCAGTGTTCTCATTAGGAGCATGCCCCAACTTTCTCAGGCATGCAGCCAAGCATCTGGGGACCATATGAATTACTGAGTACCCTTTTGAGTTGCAGCAGTTAAAATGGACTAGCCTGCTACATGATTTTTTTATTTTATTTTTTCAATTCGATTTTAAAGATGTATTTCCATCAAACTTTCCTTTAGTTCCTACCTAACACATTACCCAGTCTATACCAGCATTGATGTCCAGCATGAAGATTTTTACCCTTTAGATCTGATGTGTTTTCAAAGAGTTTGTTTAACTTGTTAGTGTGTTTGGGTCAGAGGCCTGGCAGAAACAGAATCGGGAGTCGTTTCAGGCAGAAAGAACACAGAAGAATAAAGGAGCCATCTTTCAGAATCAGGCCTGTGCAGAAACTGTTGTAAATCACTGGCGCCCTCTTGTGGGGTCATTGTACAGTGCAGTGTTTTTTTTTTTATCCAAAGGCAACCTTTAATAGGCTAATTTGTCAAGTAGCTTGATTGGAGATTTCAGTTTGGCACATAAACTTTGAAAGATGCACAGCCAAGAAACCAAAAAAATATAATGCAGTTATATTACCTGTCCTTATGCAGTGCAAACAGACCTCTATAAAAAAAATGTAAGTGAGCTGTCCCAGGAATATGGAGAAGATCATTATGGAAACGATGGAAAGTTAAGCAGGTATCTGCTTAACTTAGATTAAAAATCACCTCTCAGTAAGTAACACAAATAAACTCCTCAGGTACATCTTCGTGCATTCTTTGGACAACCTGGAGAGTGGTTTGATGAAAACAACCTGGACGGTGACAAAACCTCCATCTTTCACGATGTGGACGGCTCAGTGACAGGCTACAGTGACACCTACGTTGGCCGAGCAGACAACTACCTGATCCAACATCCTGGCTGTGTGAAAAACCTGAAGTGGAATGGAGTGATATGCAGCGGTCGCTACTCTCAGGTACAGCGCACTCGAGTCTGCACCTCAGTATTGTTCTGTCCTTCTGATGTAAAAGTGATTGTTACATTCCACAACATCCTCCTCTCTTCTAGGTGTACATCCAGACCCAAGGAGCCCCTAGCCTGAGTTTATCCATCAGCAGAGATGAATACCATAATTCTCCTCTGTTACTGAGGGGGATTAACAGCCAGGGGGCGTCGTCCCAGCAGTACCAGCCCATCCTGATGATGAGCAAGAGCTACACTCTGCACTGGAGTGGGCCTGCGCCCAGAGAAATGGTCCTCTCTCTCATTAACTTTGATAAGTGAGTAATAAGAATGACTGTGTGTGTTCGCCTCTTCAGCCACTGCTAGTCCAAGTCTTGAAATATCTGTAATGTCCTGCAAGTGAGGATGCAACACACTGCATTGAAGGGTAGTGTACTGATGTTTTCAACCACTTTCAAACTGCTCTTTCATTCACTCAGGGATGACTGGGTGCTGGTGGGACTCTGTTATCCGTCAGACACCACTTTTCAGATTATGTCCGACACATACGACAGGCAAAGCAACACGTTTGATGACATCACAGACTACGGCACCGTGTTATCCTTCCCAGAGCTGCAGAAAAAGACAATGGAGAGGAAGTACTACTTTGACCAGACTGCTGGGTGAGATGAAAGATTGTTTTTCCTTTTCCTTGTTTGAACTCTCAGTTGGAAATACTGCAATGTGATGACTGTAGGAGATTTGGTTTTTTAATAAAAAATGAGATCAATTTTATTTCAATTGTGTTTTTTTTTTGTTTTTTTTTTTTTTAATCCCTCGGTGACTCTACTGAGTTTCTAAAAGTTTATTGTTTCTCATCATCCCCAGCTTATTGTGGCTCTACCTTCGGGCCCGGCATGGTCGTGATGGTCACAGCTACTGTTCTGTTAAAGGCTGTGAAAGAGTGAAGATCACGGCCACTACATCCTCCAAAGAGACCTGTAACTGTACAGCCAAAGCTTACCCCAAGTATGCCAAGGCTCCCTCAGTCGTGGTGCCTATGCCGGCTCTAAACACGCAGCCCTGCAGAGACTGCGGTGCTAAACAGGTTTGTTAACATTTAAAGTGACCTCTTCATTTGGTCAATTAAATCCAAAGCTACTACCGCTGATCGACATGCGTCTGTCTCAGCTTGTGTTTTCCAGTGAGCCATGGACCTCCTACCTCCAGACTCAAGTGAAGTCTCTCAGCATTAAAGAGCAGCAGCGAGGAGATAACGTCTCCTTTATCACTGTAAGCAAAACTGCCAGGCAGATAAAAATACACCCAAACACTTTATCTTCATGTTTTAAACTTCAGATTTAAAACGGGGTTTATTTAATCCAATTTCTTTGCTGTAATTCCCCAAGGTGAATGAGATCACCATGTCCTTCTCACAGCCGGGGTTTTTCCTGGTCTCAGTGGATGCCTGCTCTGGAAAAGTCACCAAGAAAACCTCATTTAGTAAAGTGGATAAAAAGATGGAAACATACCTAAAAACTGACATACCAAACAGGTGAGGCAGGGCAAAACTGATAAATAAATACATACACAAAACAAATCAAGTTCGTAAATATGCACAATAAATAGAAAATTCCCATAAAAATAAAAGTTGACAGGAAATCAAACCTATCGCTGGGATTCAGACAGGGATTATCCACACAGGAGACACTTGTGTAACTAGATTTCATCAAAATAAAAAAATCTTGAAACAATTATTTTAAAAATTACAGAATAAACTGCACAATCTAAATTGCTCCTCATAGCTCTCCCCAAAGTTTGCCCCTTTGACAGACAGACATCACTCTTTTAATGACTTATTTGAACCTTTTCTCTTCACCTCTAACTTCAAACAACTGATAATGCAGTTTGTAGTGCAGTGTTAATAAAAGACTATGAAAATAAACTAACATTTTAAGGGTTAGGTGTAGTTTAATAAATGGTCTGTTTTGTTTAGTTCATTATAATCCAGTCCATTTATTATTCAGCTTTCTGTTGCAGTGTAAATAAACTGAATTAGCTTTTGTTTTGTATGTTTCCCCCAAACATCACGCAGCAGGTAATTCATAGAACTATTAGGGAACAATACAGTGTTTTTGATTTAAGATATTTGAACTTTTATATTAAATTATGTAGTTCTAGACATGTTTTTTATGAGCTTTCCAACATAACTCATTTTTAATTTTAGTTTCTATTTTGACATTGTTCGTCATAATATTGACTTCATTATTTATTTGACCGTCACTAAATATTAGATATTCTATTTTTTCATTTGGTGATAAATTACTAAGATCAAAGCATTTTTTGTAAAATGTTTCCCTCTGTATTCAGGGCGTGTTTTAAACTTTGGGAAAAAGGAATATAAATGAGTGTTTTCAGGAAGTAAAATGTATTTTAATAATTCCTTGTGTGGGTTTTGGTTTGGGTTAACGTGGTTTTCCTTTTTTCTTTTTTTTTGGATGACACTATAATATGTCTTATGGTTGTAGAGTGGCTTTTTTAGAAGTATTTATTTCCTCCAGGTCAATAGTCCTCGTGGCAACGTGGGGACAGTCGGGGGAGCTGGTCAATATCGCACCACATCTGGTCTCTCTTGGTGTGGCCAAAGATCCTGATCTGCATAGTAAAGGTTAGTACTACTTTAGTTTGTCTGTCTATCTGTATTTTAGATTTCTTTTACATGCCTTTTCCCCCGCTCCTTTTATCGCAGAGAGTCTGGCACTTTGGGGCTTCCGAGGGAGTTCCTCACCTCCTTTTTGGGTTTCACTACTGGCTGGACAAGGCGATGACGTCTTAGGGCTGCAGGAGCGCTACTTGCCTCTGGGCTTGGAGATGTATGGCTGTCCGCGACCTGCAACTCAAAAACGCAAAGACCTAGAGCTTCTGAGAAAAGCCACAGGACAACAATAACCAATGTGAACTGTACATGTTACCTAGCCGTAATGCTGTTGCACACAGATACACAAACACAGCCATTTGATGAATGTGAACTGCTGAACCTTTAATTTATTAACGATGACAAAGATGTTTACTGCTTTCAAGAGGAATGAAAGTGGGGTTTTTTATGAATCGAATGAATTTTTTTGTGTATGTACGCGTGTGTATGTATGTGTCAGTATGCCTTTGGGCCATGAAGTCAATGCACTTTCCTTTTTATATACACACAACCTGCCTTACTAGCCAGAGTGACGTAATGGAGCTTTACAGTAACAAAGGAGAAGAAACAAACCCAAAGTAATCCTGCAAGATCTACCTACCTGTCCTATTTATTGTGCAGTAATTGACTCTGAACACAGAACCCAATTCATTGCATACACAGATCAAAATGTAATTATGAGAATAAATGACTTTGATTTGACGTGAAAGCGAAATAAGATGGATTTGATGTGCTCAGGTCGAAGGAAGTGATAAAAACAAATGTCATTGCCTCTGAGATGTGAATGGCAGTATTAAGCCAAAAACCGTTGTTAATGTGGTTTAGTCGCATTGGTGATTAATACTGCAAATCTCCTTTAAAACATAACCATAACAAGCCATATTCTATCGAAATAATCATGTAGATGCATAATAATACTGTGTGTAAAATTAATCTGACTGTTTTTGGCCTTTCTTGTGTACAAAAACCCCTTAAAAATAACAGACTTCTGTGCAGGTGACTCCTTTTATATTTGACATGTTGCAATAGATTCTCTTTAAACTGGAAAACCTCTGAATCTCGTGCAGCTCTACATCTGAGATCTTTAAGCACCTTTTTATGGATTTCTTTACAGACTTTTTTTTTTTCCCCTCCTCATGTTTGTATTTGTCTTTTAACAGTGATGGTGTGGCAAGTGTTGGCCACAAATACTTTTCCTCTATTTTTTGTTTTGTCTTCTCAAACAGAAATGAATGTTTTACCTTTCATCTGCCTCATTCATGTGCATTATTGCCACAACAGTATGGTAACATATAGCTCTAGGTTGCCGTTTCCTTTTTTCTTTCTTAGTTTGTATCCGTGCTGTACAGCAGTGACAGTAAAAGTATCATATTTTAGCTGTAAAGGTTACACGGCTTTATTTTGAGACTATTTTAATCTTTACCGTGAGCAGGGCTCCCCCACTGAGCGATGATGAGTAGTTGTGACTGTGTGAGTAAATGTCTGATCATGTAAGGTGAAGGGATGACCTCGCTGCCTTTTAACCACTCTACTGTTAAAAAGAGCAAAAGACCGAGAGATGGGTTCAGTCCCTTTGCCTTTTCCTTAAGTTGAAGATTCATCGATGCACAAGTGAGTTGTTTGTTTTGTTTTTCTTCTTAAGATTAGGGGTGAACTTTGTAAATAAGAAATTGAACTGTACATGTAATGGAAAGTAGACTCCCATTAATGTGTGTATTTTATTTGTTTTTCTTATTAATTGATAAAAGATTAGGAAAAAACATCTTTCCTGCAATTTGTCATGAAATTGCCAAACAAATAAAGTTGTTTTGTTTTAAAGTCACATGTTGGTTGCTTCAGTAGCTAACTGATGGCCTCTCTCTTGTTGCTCTGTGGTCCAGGACTTTGCATCTGTTATACAGCGTCACCACTTGGGGGTAGCCTAGTGTTATTTGTTTGTCTCTCTTTGTTTTTGTTTTTAGGACTTTAGGATTCTCGCCTTTAACTCTACATTTTGACATTCAGTATGCTGAAAATAAGTTTGAAATTACAAACTCTTTTTCCAGGAATAATATTTTACTTACTTTTTAAATACAGTAGCTTTTAATATACTTAAAGAATCCCCAATCATCTGTAGCCTGAAAGTTACCAAGTCAGAGGAACGCTGTCGGTTTTAATGAGCCTCAGGAGATCCCGCACTATTAGATGTACAGTAAAAGCACATGGCATGATGAAGCAAAGCAGCTGCTTTTACTGATGTACATTATGCATGAGAACATTATGAATTGGACATCCGCGAGAAGTAGCTTTGGTAGAGCAGGAGAGGGGAAACAGCAACCCATGTAGCTGTTAAACTTTATGGATTCGGTGCGCTTGCATTGTGATATCCCAGCGATTGTTTCTGTGTGCGCTCGTAATGAAAAGAAAAGCATCAAAAAACTTAACAGTGTTGCAGCTTTAAGGCAGGGATGACTCCTCGAGTTGCTTTCTCACTGTATATGTTTTATTTCACAATCCGATCAACACAAAAACATACAGCACCTCCTCTCCGACTCCTAGCCCTTTGCTGCGGTGGAAAAAGAACCACTCCAAAACCCCTTCAAGGAACATATGTACAAAAGAGTTTTCCTAACACACCAATGGCGCGTTCAATGCCATCTTGTAAATATGAGTACCAGAACAAACAAGCAAACAAAAAAGAAGTGTGGGGTACCTTTGAACCAATGAACAAAGTATAACCATTTATACTTTTTAACATAACCCGGCCCCGTCGATATGTGTATCTCTCACACTCTCCCCCACTCGAGAAATGTCGTCCCGACATAAATGTACCTTATAATCGACAATCCATAGAGAACAATAGAATGGCATGGACTATGTACCAGGTTACATTACACCCTTTTTTTTTTTTTTTTAAGTTACCCAAACTACCGTGCACTGTAGTTGTGTATACTCCTGATATAATCAGTTCAGCTTTTTTTTTTTTGTCCACAATTCAATCTATCAAATTACCATGCTATTTGTACTCTCCTGTAAAGGCATTAACTTTGTCCACATCTCATCTGAACACTAAGCATCTTCCCTTTACTCATACACATGTTCGGCCTGCAATCCATGTGTCACAATATTTCAATCAACATAGGTACATTTGTTACAATCTGAAATAGGGGTACCAAGTGTAAACATTATATCTTCCCCTTTTACCAAGGTCGCCAGTAACCTTGAATATTCACACATTTGGTGGCCACTATTCTTTCTTCAAGACTTGGTTGTCCAAGTTTACTATAGGTCAAAGTCTGTGGTCTCCTCCTTTCTCTCTTTGGGTATGGACTTGGCTGGTCTGTTTCCAAAGCCTCTTCGACATCAGAGCTGCTGTCCACCTCCCCTGCCCCCACAATAGCCACATCCTCTGGTTCCCTATTGTCCATTTTCTCCTCATCAGCTTGGCTGGGGTCCCCCTGGCCATCTCCTGACATGTGAGGAAGCTCATCTGGCTCACCCCCGTCCCTTAGTGGCATAAACTCTGCCGCTGTGGGGTCCAATGTAGGTGAACACTGAGGCTCAGGATAAGGCCAGGTGAAAACCGCATCAGAAAACTCATCTGTGTCCTCCTCCTCCTCACTCCCCACTTGTGTCGGAGTCATGCATGTTTGTTTCCGTTTGTTATAATGTCTTTTCCTTGTTTTAGTACTAGTTACAGTTGCCTCCTTATCTGCTGGGAGCGGAAGAAAATCGCAAGGCAACAACATATTCCTGTGCAAAATCCTTGTCCTGCCTTTACCATTCTCTGGCTCTAACTCAAACACAGGACTGTCCTCTCCCTTTTGTCTTTTAATGATGTAGATGTTGTCTTCCCAATAGGAGCGGATTTTCCCTGGCCCACCCCTCTCCACAACATTTCTAACAAGGACACGACTCCCTATTTGAAGTGGTGGACCATGCACACTTTTGTTGTACTGCCTTTTACCTCGGTCAGCTGACTTAGCTGCATTTTTGGAGGCGACAGTGTAAGCTTCAGCCATTCTCCTTCTCCATCTGTCCACATAGTCCTGGTAGGAGCCTGAACTGTCCTCCTGCTCAATGCCAAAGAGGAGGTCAACTGGTAACCGTGGTGACCTACCAAACATTAGGAGAAAAGGAGGGTAGCCAGTGGCCTCATTAACAGTACAATTGTAGGCATGTACAACTTTATGGAGGTGGCTTTTCCAGTCTCTTTTCTGTTCCTCTGTTAGTGTTCTTAACATCGAGAGCAAGGTCCTGTTGAATCTTTCGGTCTGCCCATTTCCTTGTGGGTGATAAGGAGTAGTGTGTGACCCTTTAACACCAGCCAGTTCTTTTAAATGGTGCAATAGTCTATTCTCAAACTCTCGCCCCAAATCGTGGTGTAGTTTTTCTGGAAAACCAAACCTGAGACAATAATCATTGAATAGTTTTTCTGCTACAGTCTTAGCTGTCTTATTTGTAGTTGCGTAGGCCTGAGCGAAGCGGGTGTAGTGGTCCATAACTACAAGTATGTATTCACACCCCCCCTTGCATTGCTCCAGGTGCAAAAAGTCAACTGAAACCAACTGAAATGGATGAGTGGTCTCTATGCTCAACATAGGTGCCCGTGCCTGTCTGTTTGGCTTCCTCTGTTTGAGACACTCACAAACATTACTGACAAAGTGTTCAATGTCTCTTTGCATCTTAGGCCAGAAGAAACGATCCCTAATTAAATTTAGGGTCCTTTCTGATCCCAAGTGGCCCATCTGTTGGTGTAGTTCTTTGAGCACTAGTGGGTGGTAAACTGAGGGGAGAACTAGTTGTTTTTTGTGTCGAGTCTCTCTGAACATAGTTCCATCCTCTCTGATTTTCAGTTTGCTCCACTCTCTAGCCAATGCTTTAAACTCAGTGCTCTCAGTCTTAATGTCCTGTGTGGTGGGCCTTTTGTTTTGCACTACAGACTCGTACATTTTACCTATCACGGGGTCTTGCCGCTGTGCTGCACAGATTTCCTCTCTCGGTATTGGCTGAATCATGTCCAGCAGTTCCTCTGCTCTTTCACCAGGTCGTGCATTTCGGGTGGAGGATGATTTTTCTTGTCTTCCTTGGTGGCGGGGATCTGTGAGCTACTGCGTGGTTCATCCCTAGTATGTAGCTCATTGATTCTTGGTGGTTTTGTATTGTTCCTCTTTAACTTGTTCAGTCTTTCTGTCTCGAGATTGGCAGCTTCATTTAGTTTCTCAATCAGCATTTCATCAGTCACATCTGGGTTGTCAAGAAGGGCTTTAATCTGGAACTTTATGTTGTCATTTTGCAGCCCAGTACCCACTGATCTCAAAAACTTCCTTTTTACCAGGTCCCGACTGTAGTGTTCTGCTTCTTTGTCCTTGGATGCGTACAGGAGGCGATCTTTAAGCTCAATGGCTCTGAATAAAAAGTCTTGAGCTGACTCTTTTGGATCTTGGGAAATATTTATCAGTTTTTGGTACAAATCAGATGTGTCATCTTCTCGGTAATGTCCTTTTAATATTGTCTTTAACTGTGTGAGTGTCAAATCAGTCTTTATTTCAAGCATATCACGCAGTTTGAGACCTGGATTGATGGCTCTTATCACTGCTTCAATAACTTCTGACTCACTGTGGCCTTTGCGGAGTCCATTTTCCATCTGATGCAGCAGGTTGGTATAGGACAGCCGATCGCGCTGCCCTCCCTCACCTATTTGGCCACAGATGCGAAACTCCCTGCGAATTGTCACCTCTGGTACTTTAGAAGACAGCAGGTTCGGGACAGCGTCCGCCATCTTGAGTTTCTGCCCTATCGCTCTAATTTCTTCCTGCAGCTCGTCATACTTGTCTCTTGCGTCTGAAGGGCGGGAAGAATCACTCTCGGCCGTATTGTCTTTAGCTTTATATTCGCCCAAAAACGATAAAAGTTCTTTCACAAACTGTACAGCATCGTCTGGTGTATAACTGTTTTCCACCTCGTCCAGTTTATGTTCTATAACTTTCATCAGTTGGCGTCTGGAAGTGTCTTTTGTAGGCTCATTTAGCGGTGTAGCAAAGCCTTTCACCTTATAACCCACTTCTATGAGCTGATCACGACTTAGCTGGCAGAGTGTGGCGGTGATCTTATCTCGTCGGGCTTCTATCTCCATTGTGGGTACTCACAAGCTTGTCTTTAGTCCGTCAGATTTCAGGTCCGGTGCTTGGAGAAAGGTTTTTCTTCAGCCGTGCGGTAGCGCTAACGTCAGCCGCTAATGGCGCTAACCAGGCTTCTGCTTCACTCTCGTGCGGGAAGTTCTTCAAACCTTCCTCCTGGCTGGCTCGCCATGATATGTTGCAGCTTTAAGGCAGGGATGACTCCTCGAGTTGCTTTCTCACTGTATATGTTTTATTTCACAATCCGATCAACACAAAAACATACAGCACCTCCTCTCCGACTCCTAGCCCTTTGCTGCGGTGGAAAAAGAACCACTCCAAAACCCCTTCAAGGAACATATGTACAAAAGAGTTTTCCTAACACACCAATGGCGCGTTCAATGCCATCTTGTAAATATGAGTACCAGAACAAACAAGCAAACAAAAAAGAAGTGTGGGGTACCTTTGAACCAATGAACAAAGTATAACCATTTATACTTTTTAACATAACCCGGCCCCGTCGATATGTGTATCTCTCACAACAGCCTAAAGAAATATGGATCAGTCCCAACAGAGCGCAGCCCCACCATATGGCTCGGATAGTGAGTTTGCTTGTCCATAAAATGGTCTCTGACCGTGAAGTGCTCCCACACACTTCACACTGATTTGAAAACGAGCGAGGACAGAGTGGCACAGTTTGCAGGCAAACTGATGCACAATAGGACAGCAGCTCTCTTTAACACCCAGGCATCTGCTATAAGGAGGAAAAAATAATCGCTGGTGGAATAAAAGCTGCATCTTACTCAGTGTTTCTCACTAGCTCTGTCCTTGGTTGGTCTGGATACATTTAAACTTTCTGACACTGATTGTAAGCGCAGGCGAGCAAAATATTTCCATCAAGTCTGCGATCTGTGAACATATTGTTCCAGTGTTGCATGGATGAATTGCACATTACTTAAAGCTGAGTTTTAATTATGTAATAGGGAAGCCATTGAACTGTGCAAATACATTTAGAGAAAAAAATGCCAAGGCTAAAAAAGACTTGTGTGTACTGGAGTGTGGGCGGCAGCCTTTAGTGTTGTACTGTATATTGTTTGCATGAGAATGGTATATCCATGGCAACACATACACATACATATAAGATTAGTTTCAAATACAACTAAAGCTGAAACTGAAATGCATAAAAATGAATTCCATTTTTAGGGCGACTGTGTGGATGTGATGAAATTCCTGATGTTAGACGCCTTTTTTAACAGCACTGGCATAAAGATGAAGTAATAACTTACTGTCAACATTTCTCCACATTTCATCATGTGGTTTTTAAGCTGACCACAATTTAAAGTAAGGTCCACAATTTATCGGACAAAGACATTTGTTGTTGTGTTAATAAGACTTAATTATTACTTAATACTTGTTGTATTAAAGCTTTAATTCAGCATGAACTGTTTGGGAATTACAATGATTCTTGTACAATACAATGATGCACTGTTTCAGAGGCTCAACATTAATTTGACAAACTAACCTAAATTTAAGAGCTTAAAGAGAAGGATTGCATGAAACACTTGATGATGTGTAATGCTTCAGCTCACGAGCAGTGCAGAACCGTGCACACAATTTCTGGCAAGGTTTCGTCTTGCCAGAAATCGTAAAATTATTACTGTACAGTAGTAATTTTATGATTCAACGTTATTCAATCATCATATTTCATGATTAGGTAGAAAGCTAGCTTTAACTGGCTTTGCTTTATATTGCTTTGGAAATGACAGTTTATTGCTGTGCCATAAAATGTGTATTCACACGCACTGTGAGCTTCTGGTATAACATTTTACAAAGTATGCACTTTCTGCATTTAGATTTGTATCCAGACAGAAATTATTTTTAGTGGAGGTATAGAGAATCATAGGAGTACCAAAAAGTTCACTGAAGAGTAAGAAAATAAACTTTTGTTGTCTGATTCCCAGAGATTCAGACAAAGCCATAAGTGTCTGAAAGATGAATTACAAGGTTCCCTGCCCTGCATCTGCATTGAAAGTAGACTCATTGTTTATTTAATTTCCAGGGTTACAGTACAGAGCATACTGAAACCGCAATATTTCCCTAAACCTTTAATGAGTAGTTTTTAATACCTAAACCTAACCAGGTATTTTATTTATTTATAAACCATCTATCAAAGTGAAATCTAAAAGTTAAAAGTGAGTAAAAAGAAAACCGAAGTGCAAAACACGTAGTCGCCAAACGGTACACAAAACTTTGCTCTCCTGGCTGACAAACGTGTCACTTCTGTCACCTCTGCCTCTACTTATCGGTGTCCAGTGCATTCATCAAGGCATCATTACCAAAAGACACTTCTGTGTCTCTGTGACATCAGTGGAACCTGACAGGATGTCAGTATTTGACACACTGTCTCGGCAAATCTATAATCAAATCGATCAATTCAGCTTGAAATCTATCATGACTCCTCTTTTTCGAAAGGACCGCTTCCACGCACACATTTGCATGGAAACAATTTGTGTGTGCAGAGACCACATTAGGCTCCTTGAGTCCACACTGGAGACTTCATTACAGCAACAGTATCGTGTATTCGAGGTAAGTTTATTTGGATTCCCGCAACTACCGCACATGATACATCATTTTTCAGCCTCACCATTCAGTCGCTTCAGCGGTTCCCTGCTGATGCTCGGTGATGGCGGTCCTGAATAATTAAACAATTCTGACATCCATGTAGGGGTCCGTTTCCATGACAACCATTCTCCCCTTGTCCTCGCAGCCCTGAAGAGTAATGTAAATCTCCTGTCTGCTTAATGTCACAGTAACACCAGCAAAGTGCCACAGAAAGACACACAGGTTGGGATCAATGGGAGCTTTTGATGACATGTTTGGCCTTGGTTTGCTCGCCGCTTGGTGTTCTTACACAGGCAAGTCGTGGTGGACAACTTGTGATGACATGAGGCCTGCCAGGAAAGTAATGCTGGTTTTCAGGTGCCAGGTGACACCAGATGAAGCGTAATGATAGACCACATGGGGCACAGAACACCGAACTGTAGTAATCCAGGCAGTATAGAAACTTCGGTATGTACTGATTAATCCAAGCGGAGGTGGGAAGCATCGCTTTAAGGTCACAGAGTGAATATTTTAATGATGCCTGTAATCTTCTCCGACAGTATGTTGACACATCCACGCTTCTGAGGGCGATGCTCTCTCTATCTCGACACACAAAGTCCCCTGGTTTTCCCCGCCACACACACAACACCACTCAGACATAGGCAATTACCCTTTAACATCAAATGGTTCATCAGTTCCCAGGACCATTAGACAGTGAATTAACCTTATCTACCTGCAGATGAAGAGCCATGGGTATGACAGTTATACCCTTGTCCCAGTCTGAGCTATTGCTAGAAAAATATGCCGTGTACTTTCCACGCAGCAGGACACAGGCTAATCACGCACTGAGAAATGCAATAAAAAAAGGATTATGATGCAGTTATTCATTGTCAAGAGTGCTTATTCTGTATTTTAATCATTCACTCAGCTAATATGTGACTCTTTGTTGGGGATACAAACCAGGCCGTGAGATGACTAAATGCTAAAACTCAGCATGGGGTTTTTAAAGCCAAACTTCCTAATGCTGACTCTTTGCTGTGTGTTACCTCAGAAAAAGAAAACCCTCTATGTTTGTAACAAAGATTAGAAGATGCTTTAATTTGATTAAACGTAACTTTTAAAATGTAACTTTTATTTAACTATTAAAGAAAATTGTGGAAACTGTCTAGTCTCAAACACTGAGCTTTGTACTGAATTAGTTTTGTGCCTTTGCTGAAAGCAACTATGATGCCAAAACTATTTGGCACATCATCACAAAAGGATGATCATGGCTTTAGAAGTCACTCACTAATTCGTCCTGTGCAACTGGTCTGTTGAAGACACAAAGTGTACCAAGCCAAGATAATCACTTGTCTTGGTAGCTTACCAACTCTTGGTATGCTTTGACTGGCCAAACATTAAGTCTGTTGTTCCATGCTCACACAAATGGATCTAGAAATTGTGGGAGATGACAGGGTAAAATATCTGTAGAGGCTATATGTAGGTTCTCAGTCATCCAGGTTATAGTGGTCTAAGGTGTTTGAATTAAATGCAACCTGACATCTTTTAATGGTTTGAACATCGCTTCCCAGGCGATTAAACCATTCGACATGTTTGATCTTAACAACTCTCATAATCGTCAGGAAGGGTCATCCCAAACCCCAAATTTCCTTTTGGAATCTTCAGCTGAAACACCAGCTGGAAAACTAGTTGGAAAAGCTACACCTATCCCGACTTCCTAATCCTAGATTACTTTTCAGTGACGACACTCCCAGCTCTGACATCCAACATAAAAGTATTTCAGGAATAACACCTGGTAATCAGCTGTAATAAAAAAATTTAAACATTTTGGTTAAGAGGTGAAAGAGGTGGGAACGCCTTGGTGTTCCCCCGGATAAGCTGGAGGAGGTGGCTGGGGAGAGGGAGGTCTGGGCCTCTTTGCTTAGGCTGCTGCCCCCGCGACCCGGCCTCGGATAAAGCGGATGAGGATGGATGGATGGATGGATGGAGGTGAAAGACCTTCAAGAACCTAAAAGAAGTCAACTTGCCTTCAACTCAAGCATTTTAGTCTGTAAAGTGCAGCAGCTTCACTTTAGTCGAGTGAAGCTAAGCTATTCATTTCTTTGAGCTAATAAATTCATCACTACTTACATTTACTGGAACTCAGGAAGGAGGGAATACTTTAGAAGCTATTGAGTGCAAAAATGCATCTCCAGAGCTATGAAAAAGAGAACAGCTCGTGTCTGCAGAACACTTGCTATTGAATAGTGAGCAGGCTGGATGCATGCGGGTAAAACTGCATTGAGGTATCATTCTTATGCTAATCAGTATACTGTGTTTACATCAGCCATAACTCACAAACTCCAATGTTGTGTCTCTATACTACTGCAGTGGAAATAACATTTAAATAAGTAAAAGATGAATCAAACAGTCAAGATGGGACTGAAGTGCAGACTTTCAGCTTTAATTCTTGGAGCACTGAAACTGGTTGTAACTCCTAAACAATTAATGCGGTACCTTTGTTACTTCAATCACACTTCAATCACATCTTGATTGTTTGGTTTAAAATCCACTGCGGGGGGGGGGGGGGGGGGGTGTGCAGAGGCAAAATGAGAAAAAATTGTGTTGCAGTCCAAATACTGATTATATCTAAGTCCCAGAACCCAGCTTAAAAAAAAGGATACAGTGAGTTACTAAAAAAACCCTACCTGATAACCTTTTCATCTGAGCAGCTCAATACGTGACATAATTGAATGCACGGATTGGATTTTGGATTGTGTGACTTTTTCTTTTGTGCCAGCGGAGTCATGCCCTCAGCCAGGCTCAACAGTATCAACACCCCTGATGATTAGAAATAGATTTTGTGTGTTTTCGGTTGAGACTATTTTCTGCTCTTGCACATTGCTGGTTAATTGTCTGCAGTATCCTTGCTCCTCAGCCACATGTGAGACACCATGCATTATTGCCTTTGATTAAAGTCACACTGACATAGGACATGTTTTAGCTAATTATGTGTCTGTTTTATCCACTTTCTTGCTTTGAATCAGTTTTTAAAAAAAAATCATCTTCTCTTTTCTTTCTTAAAAGGAGAGCAATAAAAGTAATAGTTATAAGACTGACATTGTTTCCAATAAAGTTAGATCATCATTAAACCATCAGCTAATGCGAAACACTCTTTAGTATCACAGCTTAAGGTCACAGTGGTAAACAGCTTTAAATGTCTGCTTTATTCCCTCGCTTTCTTCTCTGACAGTCTTCACTGTTCATCGCCCTCCTCCACAAACTCCTCCTCATCGCCCAGCTCCTTTTTCTACAATTACTGTCTCTTCTTATTTGTGCATTATATGGAGAATTTGTGATAACAAGCTTGTAGGGTAGAACCACCCACTCACTGTTACTCACCGTCAGGTAATTGATTACAAATTGTACGCTGTTATCAGGAACCATTGTCTAAGATGCTACGCCTCTCTTAATTGTTTTGTCTTGTTCATGCACTGTTTTGCTCGGATCTGTCTCTCTGTGTCGTTCGTTAAAAGTCCAAAGCCTAAAGAGGTGATCAGGGACGTTTGTATGCAGCAGGTGTGCGTGGTTGCACGATAACGCAGTGTGGAGATGAACGACGCTCAGATCAGCACCGGTTTGTACCTGATGTGACAGACCAAAATTGGATAAGCCACTTTACAGTCTCACCGCTGCATTGTTGCAGACAGGCCATGATAGGAGATGGAATAAAGTGAAGGGAGGAAGCGAGAGAGGATAGCATGAGGATGAACTCAGAGGTGAAAATCACAAATAATAAAAGTAAAATAACTAAGATTAAAGGAAATAAAACAAACAGGAAAAACGAAGAAAGATAGAAGAGTCAAATAAGCAGAAGACAGTCGGTTAATTAAGCATGGATACCAAGCTATGGGTTATCTCATGCTCATGTTTCCAGACAACAGAGAGCCATCTTAGGGCCCTAAAATTAATATTGGATCGACAGCGGCCCCTCGGTGTTGTCTCTCAAGACAACTCCTCCCCTCTGTTGCTGTGGCATCCAAGTGATCTCTTCATTAATTCATAGTAGAGAGCAGAACTAAATTAGCTCTTGTTAGCCTCCTGCTGTTTACTTTTCTTTATTTGCTATCATTAAACCTGCTCCCTTCAAACTGTGCACTTTGTATATATATGCGTGTGTGTGTGTGTGTGTGTGTGTGTGCATGTGAGGGATGTGAGGTGGGCATCATACCACCCTCACCTAGCAACCTGCTCCTGTGAAATGCTCAAAGGGTCTGAATCACTGGGGGTGACACACACACACACACACACACACACACACACACACACACACTGGGTGTCCCACCCTGCAGCCCCTCAGAGTAACTGTGACTCAGGTGCTTTTGTTGACGACGTTCCATGTGCCAGATGCTCATCAGGCCCAGGCAGCAGCCAGATCTGCAGGAACAGGTCTTCACTGACTCTCCGATTTTCCTTCTCTTTCAACTTCATCACAAGAAGCAAGGCACTGACTGATAAGAAAATGAGAACGAGCAAAGGAGACGTGACACATTAGTGGAAAAGGGGAATGGCATTGCCTCATCTTCATCACCTTGAGTATTAATTGATTCTTGCTGCCAGAGAGATCTTTTGCAGAGAGATGTAGTACGATTTTTTTTGTTTTTCTTCCTCGTCTTCATGCTGTTTTTGACTCTTCAGGCTCAAACACAGGTATGGCTCGCACTAAAAAGACATTTAAAAAGGCTGGTGTAAGAACGGGACGACGGGTTTGGCACTGAGGGCTCAACAAGATGACTCCTTGGACAAGCACTCTTAGTGGACTAGCTAATGTGTTTTAATAGAGACTGACATTATCACATACACACACACATCCCCATGTGGATACGCTGCGTCATGCCCCATCCTCCAGCACGCCTCCACTACCAGAGGGATGTCTTCCCCACCTGTGGCTTCTGACTCCTAGAGCCAACCATCCTATCACAGCCACCATTATCTCTCTCCTGGCATTCATCTGGTTTTCCCCTTCATCATCTGGTTGTGCTTTGCACCTTTTCTGTTGAAAGTTTTTTTTCTTTAAAACAGAAGAAAGAAGGACTTTTGCCTCAGTAGAAGATTCAGAAGTTCACGTCAACTAAGGCCAGGAGGAAAGCGATTCCCAAAGGAGCACCCGGAACTTTCCCAGTGGTAAGACATCAGCCATTTTGAATATGAAAGCTCCCTTGGAGATGATGCTCGAGCTAAGGGTATAAAGATGTAATAAAGAGGCCAGCGATAACATGGAAAGTTCCATTAAATCATGCCTAAGAAAAAGTAGTGGAATGAGGACACAGTGATTTGGCAGTGAATTAGAGTCACTGTTGTCTGGGGTGTATTACTGTTAATATTTATTTATTTAATGTTTTTAGGGTGATGATAAAAATTGCATTGTGTAAGCTGTAGTAACAGATCAAGTGCTCGGCTGCTGGTGTCCTAAATAAATAATAGTCCTGTCCCCATATTCTCTCTTTTTCTTGCTTTGCCCCTCCATCTGTTGGCCATTGGACACTGAAGCAACCATATGCTCTTTATGTATAAATCATGTCAATGTTAGTGAAACATAGATTTGGCACACTTCTTCAAAATCAGCCTCTGAGGTATCCTCTGTCCCCTAAAAAGAGTTCATTGTCTATCTCTGTTCTTCTATTCTATCTTTATATTTGCCTTATGTATGTATTTATATTAGTCTAAGAATTCACAACCCTGTGATGTCCTATATGATATTTCTTTCTTCAGTCTTTCCACATTACTGAAATTTATCTCTATAGTTTCAAATGGCTTAAAATTTGCTAACGACCTGGATGAACATGAACTTTTCTTTACAGTGTGAATTTGTTTGTTTTTTATGAACACAGCTTGTGTGGACATACTATGGTGTCTTGTCAGAAATTCAGCGATTGGCTCGTTTGTCCTTAGACAAAGGCGAGCCTCATTAGTGTATATATGGTTTAGACTGAAGGCCAACTTTAATTAGAGAGGCGAAACCACATTTATATAGAAACGCAAACAAAAATGCATCATTTTGCGAGCATATTGAGGGTATCATGAGTTTGCTGGCTGTCACGTAGACTGTCATCAAACAGCCTGGGAGATGTGTAGGAGTGTCGGCAGCAGTTTGGACAGTTTGGATGACACTTCTCTACAGGAGGCTGAGTTTGCTTTTGGCTCATCTATTACAGCCTGACAGTTTGTTGAGTCTTTCCCAACAGTATAGCAGCCAGCAACAGAAGGGCCTAAACAACAGAAAAACAAAGCTGGTTCATGTGTTTTCATTGGGTGGATTTAGCTCTTTTTTTGTTTCTTTTTCTTGGAGTAACACCTGTGTTTCAGTATGGTCACAAATGATAGCTCACCCACTACATAAGGTAGCTGCGCTGCTGATGACAGCTCTCTCTGTCTCTTTGGATGATTGATACCCGACCAGAGTTTTAGCTCTAAATATGCACCTAAATATACAGCTGACATATTTGAGGGAAATTCAAAAATTCTGGCTAAGAGAAACACATATATTGTGTGTGAATATTGTGCGTGAATTATTGATGGCATCGGCCTGCTTAAAAATGCATCCCCAACCTTTCTGTCGCACAGAGAGAGGAAACAGTAATTAGTGCGAGGTTATGAGAGGAGACACTGGCTAATTATCAGTGGGGTAAACACAGCCGCTTCTCTTTTTGGAATAAGTGTTTTATTTACAACAGATCGTACAGTTATATGGATTTACAACAAAACAAACAAACAAATAACAGCCATGCCATATTGTTATTTGATGTCCCTAATTTTGAGCGCATGATAATTTTGATAATGAGGGTCCTTTGTTCATTACACTAGTTTTCTACCTTGATTTGCTCAAGATCGTCAGGTGGCATCGTGCCAGACTGAGTATGGCACTCACGGCTGATTAAAGAAAATAAACTATGAAGGAATAAATAGACGGGGAATGGGAACTAGTTAGGCTGCATGCTGAAGCATAATTGAATCTTATAAAGAAAAAAAATCTGAAAAATCAAGTTCCCACACTAATCTGTGCAGTCCTGTGTAAAACTAAGTACACCCTACTGTATCTGCAGGAATTAATTGATAAGTAGCAGCCAGGAGCTCTAATCAAATGCACTTATTAACTGATCATAAGCAAGTATGAGCACTTTGGTCTGGTCTGGAGCATTCAGGTGTGTGTTAACTCAATGCCACAATCTTCCTAGGGGTGCATGTCTAAGCCAATTCACCCCAAGGTCAGAGTGTGCAATGAGAGAAAGAGAAACTGCAACAAACCCAGGAGCTGCATCTCCAAATCAAGTTTGACGTATTTGGAAAGGTTACCAGGAGACAGTGTCTTGTCTCTAAAAAGAACAGGACAGGATCGCTTTGGTTTGCAAAGCTACATCCAGACAAACCACAAGACTTCTTTGTGGCAGAAGGCTGCCCCTCCCCGAGCCTGGTTCTGCTGAAGGTTTCTTCCTGTTGAAAGGGAGTTTTTCCTTCACACTGTTGCCAAGTACTTGCTCATATGCTGGTCGTTTGATTTTTGAGGTTTTCTCTGTGTTATTGTAGGGTCTTTACCTTATAATGCAAAGCACTTTAAGGGGACTATTGTTGTGATTTGGCACTAAATAAATAAAACTGAATTGACACAATGTCCTTTGGGCAGATGAGACCAAAGTGGAGCTCTTTGGCCACAGCAAACACAGCAAATGTCCACAAACACCTCAGATGAACTGTCAAGCATGTTGGTGGAGAGGAGACGGCTTGGACAATTTGCAGTCCCTGACTCAACCATGGAGTCCTCTGTATACAAGTATGCTAGTCAAATATGAAGCCATATTTTTTTTTCCACAGGACTAGATGTTCAGTACAGCGGAGAAAGTGCCTTCAAGCGTGATTGTGATTATTGTTATAACAGCATTTATAATTTATTTATTCTACAGTATTTTGATCTTTGTGGCCCATTGTACTAGTAAATCCACACTCTGCAGTTTGCCTTGTGTTGCATTTCCCGGTAATTAAAGCTTTGCTATCGTGACTTGATTAAAAAACTTTAAATTAACTGAATTTGGAGCACCTTCAAAACACCCGAAACACACATCTCTTATAATGTTCTTACCAACTTTTTAAAAAAATGTAACGCAATTCTGAAAATTTACTGTGAGGATTTTAAAAAGGAACAAAAAACACTTTCCTGTCAGTCCCAAACAAATAGTGAAAAACCTTTGATTTATGACCTTACCTCCCTGGACAGAAAACAGACTGAAATCATAATATGTCAGTTAACATACAGCCACAGTGAGTGTGCAGATCTTCGTAATGCTTTGAGTGTAAAGAGTGTAGCTCCAAGAGATCTGGTTTCAAAAAGAGAGTAAGGGATTTTGCAAGTAAAACTATTTGTGTGGCATAAAAAAAGAATAAAAAAACCACAAATGCGGAAGTTCAAACATGATTTTACTTTTTGTCTTTTAGAATCTATTACATTTGCTGTCTTAAAAATACTTTCAAATTATGAGTTCAGTGTCAAATTGTTATTGGACAGAGATGAAGCAGTTTTGTTTCTGACATCTTCTGACTCTAAGAACAACAAATATCTCATTTTGCTCTGCTTTTTTTTTACCCAGGGGAAAATGACGAGGAAGTCTCACACCAGAAGAGTTCTGACCCCACTGTGCACGGAAATTAAGGTAGGAACGATACTCCCAGTTTCCCCGAATATTTTAAATACTAAAAAGACAACAAACAAAAAAACATTTCATTTCTAATAGTCGTTTCTAATAACTCGTGCCTGACTTGTTTCTACACATCAATGATCAAAAATCATGACGAAAACAAATAAATATACAATTAAACTGACTGTTTGGTTGAACTGATTGATAGAATAATGAATGAGAGGTTCGAGCTCAGCAACCCTCACTCCAGTCCCGCAGTGATACATTGTGTTTCCTAATGCAGCTTAATCACGATAAAAGCCTAATTAATAATGTTAATGCAGTGTTGATTAAAGAAGGAATATAGTTTTCTAGTAAAGAGACTGAAGTGTTTCTGTTTCTCAGGCTACAAATGCTTATTATCCACTTGCTCATCAACAAAAATTAAGACAAGAGTGTAAAGCCTCGTTAAGAAAGTCTAACCACCACCAGTAGCTGTTTATGATATTAGGAAATAACAAGTTTTTCTCAGCTAATGGCAACTCCTTTAACCCTCATCTCCCGCTTCTCCTTCTATTCTGCTCCGAGCCTGTTTGCAGCGTTAAAAGAATAAAATACAGACAGTCAAAGTCACGATCGCACAGCATTTTCTGCTGTGTTAATAGGTCAGTTAGACTTTTAACACTGCAAACATACCTTAGATAACACAATGTGCCACTAAAATACAGCGTTTGCCGGTTAATTTATTGTAATTTAAAACATTTCTAATCAATAAATATTATCTTAAATAAATTAAATGATGTTCTTTCAAAAACAGGTTCGCCCCCCCAAAAATATTTATAGCATTACATTTAATAAAAATGTCTATTGATTAAAAAACAAAACAGATCAGCGTGAGGTCTTAGAATTATTTATTCACATTTTGAAGGAGAAAAAAAAGTTTGTCCACTTATTAATATTACTAATTTGTACTACTGAATTTAAATATAAATATGTAATAAAAGTTATGTTATGGTGAACATGACAATTTAATTCTGTAGAAACACATGAATAAATTAATTACAGGATATTAAAGACTCTCTTCAGGCTTTTGGTCTGAAAGTGTTTCCTGCAACTTTAAATTAAAGTCAGTGTGGGTCAGAGATTTGTCTATATGTTACACATACGTATATTTTCCGATTTCTTTGGGACAAACACCGTGGAGAACATTTTGTGCAAAATCCTTTCAAATTTTCTTATTTATGAAAACCGCCCAGCACTGAGTGAATGACAGATAATTTGATTGTCAGGAGAAGAGAAATAATTTGTTCTTCAAACGTAAGTGTTTCAAAGCCAGATCATTTCCTTTAAAATGCTCATTACTTCAGCAGCTCTGCTACTACTGCTTGGACAATTTTAATAATTGTATTGATGTCTGTAGGAACAGTAATTCTGCCATTAACAGACTGAACACAAGAAAGTAATGTCTTTTTTAAACTCTGACAATTAGTAGTTGTTTAGGAGATCAGACACTAACTGAGCAAAGTGTTCTTTCACACCCCCGGCTAGTGGTAGCCCCTCGCGAGGGCATGCTTTGCTCTTTTGTTTATGTAACTGGTTAGAGTCTGCGCCTGACACTTCACGTTCAACCCCGTAAAAAAGTAATTCTGCCACTTGAAGACTTTAAAAGCCTTTCCAACATGTCGCTTGTTTAATGAGATGACCTTGAACTGATGGGTACATTTTGATAAGACAAACAACTCTGTTAATTACTTGGTTTTGGGAAATTTTCACATCCGTCTGACACGAGTTGAACTGAACAAGAAGCACAGGTTGTCCTCTGCATATCTTACTTTCTTTTTTTTGCGGCACTTAGTACATCACTTATAATTTTTGTTGTTAAATCTTTTTCATGCTGTGTAAGAAGATGTGATCACCTGCCATATATGAAGATTTATTTCTTAGTAACTCTTATCGGTAAAGTTTCCTGTACAAGCAAAAACACAGAAAACACGGCTCTGTAGGATTGTGTGTATGTGGATGCAACTGTGTAGCCTTTAATGGGAAGAGTGAACATGATCATAGTTGTCAGGTTAGTAACCTTAGCAACGAGAAGATGTGAAAAGGAATCCTGAGAATGGAGACGTGCCACATATAGCATGTTAACACTTAAGTTACATTAAAAAAACCTTTCTCATTCTCTCAGGCCATCGTTGTTTAGAAAGCTGCCAGGTTAATGAAAGTCAAATGGTTTGTATGATCTTGGTCTCAGTTCTTGGACCTTAAACCAAATAAAACAAAGAGATGCTGAGCTGACTGAGCTGGTAGGCTGTCAGGTTCCTCTGAGATCAGGTTTGTGGCTGTTTGTGCTGTTTGTTACATTTCATTCACATTTCTTCGAGTGATTTTCACCTTCTAGTTTTGCCTTCTTGTGAGATAAAACTGTAATTGTTGTTTGGTTTTAGTTGTAGCTTCTAACCAACAGCATGCCTTTTAATCAACTATATACATCAAAGAAGTGCCGAGAACATAGCCGTGAGTTTTTCTTACTCTTTTTAGAAACACAGTAAACACGAATATCACTTGTTTCTTTTGAATAGAAATTGCAACCAAAAACAGTGCAGTGTGCATTTTTCTTTTTCTTATGCTTTGCATACTCCGAATCTTAGCAATAGCAATTTAAACACTTGAGTGCAAACAAATTATGTCTGGATACACAATGCAAATGTTACTCAAAAGACTGAGTGATGTACAAATGACTTCTTACTTTTTAAGAAAGTAATGATACTTATTATTCTCTGAAGAGAACATTTTGTTCCCTGACAAGGTTTGAAATGCGCTACAGAGAAGATTAGACTACAGTCCACCTCTTAATGAGGCTGCACAGAGTTTTCTTTTAATGTTTAAGTAAGAACAGAAAGCTGACGAAAAGGTAAAAACAAGCCCAAAGAGCACTTCACATTGATCAAAAACTTGGCAGTTGTGCAGAGATTGCATTGAATTTTTTTTTTTACTTTTAGCAACTGGTTGCTAGTAGTTGTAACAACCAGCTAGTTGCCCAGAGGTTGAGTGTTCAACAACCTCATTCTATGGGCGTTTGATCACAAGGAAATTGCAAAGGTTACGTGATGGGATGCGACCTGTCTTCAAACAATCACAGTTGGATTCAGACTGGCTAAATTAGCCCAGATTTAGCCAAGAAGACACACATCCAATCTCAGACACATTTGGGAAAGCTTGTAAATAACTGTCTAACTGATAAATCGATTCAGCTGGTTCCCTTCTGGTTGGATACCTGTTTTAAAACTAGGTTGCTGAGTCCCTATGGCATTTTACAGTTAAATCGCTTTCCTGCAGCAACTACGTCACTGTTTATCGAGGAATTTGTGTTCCTCTAACCTCTAATCTGCAAGGTTACGGCTGGACTGTGAATGCAAGTAATTAATATGAATTTCTGTTTGAATTTCTGCTCATGTAGATGACAATAAATTTACAACTGATAGCAGGCTGTCTCTATCTTATTGTTGTTTAATGGCTGTCTTGAAGCACCAGTCGCTTTGAAGATGGAAGCTGACTACAGGTGCTCACAAACCTGATCCTTACCCTCAGAGCAGCCATTTTTCAAGTTCATTACACGTGGTTGGAGTATTTTTTTTTTTTTTGAGACAGGATCTTCAACCACTGCTTTCCCGGGTGTGACTGTAGCATTAGCACCAGTTTCTGTCCAGGTCATAACTTTACCGTTATGATCTTTTCCATTCATGCAATAATAATAAATGTAATGTCCATGTAATGTCCATCTCTGCCCCATCAAAAGTTATAGACTGCTCCAACATTTTTCTTGCAGGCTGCACAAGAACTGAAATCAGTTGATTTTAAAAAGTATTTTAAAAAGTGTGCAGGAAAAAGGAGACAATGTTTTTTTTCCCCTTCTTATCAGTCAATAACTGGTGAACCCCTGAAGCACAAGTAAAGCCAACTCTGTGATTACTCTGTATTACATTGCAACACATTACATAGTTTGAATGAAGGCACTCTGTGCTTTTTAAATTTTGAAATGCTGACTTTTGGAGGAGGGGAAATAGGCTGATGTGAGCTAGGCTAGTAGGCTAGTAAAAGTTGTTAAATCCACTCAACTTCTCTCAATTTCAGATGAATCCAGTGTGTTTATACAAAACATGCCTACGACCCTTTCTTTCTTTAAAGAAAGGGCGTGTGTGTGTGTGTGTGTGTGTGTGTGTGTGTGCGTGTGCTTTTACCTTAGCAAAGCAAGGTTCCATTGTTTTTCATTGCACAAAATACAACATTTATTTTTTTCTTTATAAACTAAAAGTAATATGTTTTTTACTGCTTTAGGAGAAAAAGGTCACCATTTCCAGTCATCTTTTATTCATACATCCCACTAAAACAGACATTTACATATCATATATTTTTGCATAACCTGGAATAACATTTCCATAAATCAATATATGCATATATTATGCAGTATGTTTACATTACCTGTCATATTTATTTTTCTAAAGCTTGCATTCATTTGAAACCAGTAAAAAGCAGACAAATCTCAGCGGCGAGTAGGACTGAAGTAGCTTAGATATTTGGTTTTTCTTGAGTTAGGTTAGATAAAAGCAATGCAATAAATAAATAAATAAATAAATAAATAAATAAATAAATACTAGGCTTTGGGCTTTTCATGGCTGAAACTTTGGTCAGTTTTGGCTCTGGGATAAAATTATGTATACAAACAAAGACAGCAGCTAGCAATGTAGGCTGGCTGCTGTTTAGTTTACACAGTTCAATTAAGATCAAATCAAGAGAAAGACAACCAAGAACTTTTAAAAACTACATTATACAGGTTACTCGTTCATATTTGTTAGCTTTATCTATACCAACCGCTCCTTGTGATGGGATTTCATTTAACTCCTTTCAAAATGATGTGAAAATTAGCTTTAACTGACTCACTGATAGTGAATTTTATATGTCTGGTGTCATGGTTTGCTTCAGATAATACTAAACACTATTAAATTAACAAACTGAAGTTAATTTAGTTGACTTTTGAAATGTGAAAGCTTAACTTAATAAAGTTAGTTAAGTGTGCGTAACTTTAGTGCATTTACACAGAACCATCAAACTGTTAAGAGACGTTTGTGTAGCTGAATTCAGTCTAACGCTGAAACAAGCGGCCTGCTGTGTTTTACTGTGAGCTAAATATTATTAAATATTTTCCTTATGCTCTGAAAGAAAGCACATTAGTGTTTTATGCACAGCTTTCAATATAATATACAAATTCTTGGTGAGAGCCTACAGGTCATTTTCTCTAATAGTTTGAATGATCAAAAACAGATTCATAACATAAAATTCTCTATAAAACATAAACACCAGTTAGATTTATATAAAAGAGGAGAAGCTGGGACCTGTGAAGGCTTTGACATTTCTGCTTGAATGCCTTTTTGTTTTCTTGCAACTTTCAAATTGATTGACAAATTGTTTAAGCTATAGAAGTGCAACGACTTTTTGTTGTTTGATAAGACTGAATCAATGGTATACAATCTAGCACGTACACTCTGACATTTCCTTTTAGCTTTTCTGATCAAACATGTCATAACTGGCAAAATGTACATCGCGTGGCTTTGAGTTGTTCACCAATAACATTGAGGGCTGGCTTTAATATCATTTTGTTGTCATCATTTGTTTGACCTGAACTGGTGATGGTGTGTTTTTTGCTCCAAAAGACGCCGTCTCTCGGTCTCACTCCTTCTTCTGCTCTCCCACTCACTTGCTCCCTGTACCTCCTCTCATCCTTCAGGGGCTCTCTGCCTCACTGTCTCTTACTTCTCAGTAAGACTCTCTATCTCTCGCTCGCACGCGTAAACGCCGCAGCGTCCTCCCAGGTGGTGAGCGGTTGCTGGGAGCGACTGCAACAATGTCCCCGGTGTTCAGACACTGTCACCTCTTTTTACTGTGCATCCCCCCGTTTCCGTCCCGTTATCTTACTTAATCCCTCTCTTCCCGTCTCTCTCTATAGCTCTCATATTATTTTTTGTCCCAGAATAATTTTGTGCTCTTCTCCTTTTGCCACAATCTAGTTTGTGGCATATTAGACTTGCTGTCATGCTGTTTCTCCACTACTGCACTGGAAAAATGGACTCAAATCCTTACTGTCTGTCAACTCCACAGCGTGGCATGTCTTTTAACACTTCTGAAGCCTTTGAGTGAGAAGTGTGAGAGTGGAGGAGGATGATGATGATGGAGAAGAAGAAGAAGGAGACCATGACTCTTGGTTTTATTTGGCGACACTTTTTGTTCTACAACAAAGAAGCCAAGGCTGCGCCATGAACTGTAAACCATGTGCATAAAGTACCAAAAGAGAAGAAGAAGAGGGGGACACACACATGCGCCACACACAGAGGAGAGAGTGACAAGCTGAATGAAAGATCGGGGAAGCAAGACAAGCAGGAGAGGGAGGGAATGGAGGTTTTAGTAGCTGTGGGTATTCAAAGCACAGTGTTCACAGTAAGAGAGTGACTTACTGAACAGGGTGTCTGTTTCTGTGCCTCTCAGTCAGCTTTAAGCAGCTCTGCGCAATGCTCAACAGGAACCCTGCACTCCTGAGACTCTTGCTTGTCTCTTCGTTTTTCCTTGTGTGGTCGCCTTTTTTTTTAACCTCTCTCCACCTGCCTAGCTGTCATCTCCTCTCCCCACCTCTCCTCCTTGTTGTTATTTCATCTCTTTCACCCGGATCTGAATATTGTACTCCCTGACCCCCTCCTCCTCCCTCTCCCTCTCTCTTTCTCTCTCCCTCTCTCCTTCTATTGCCTTGTTTCCCTATTTTTCACTCTCTCTCTCTCTCTCCCTGCGAGGAGGGAAAACAGCATCAACGGCTGAGCCACAGTAACAGCACATGCAACAGGGTGCAGGCAGCACCTTCTGCTTCACCACCTTCCTCTCTGACTCTCGCTCCCTGCCAGAGGAAAGACACAGAGAAGAGAAAGAAGAGCACAGGAGTGAAGCCGTGCAGGTGAAGATCTGTTGCGCAACAGATCAGAAGAAGAGAGAGAAAAAAGTGACATTAACAGGGAGACAGGAGTCAGACATTTACCCAGTCTTAAGACTTAAGGAAAAAGGGGGCAACAGAGGGAGACAGGGGCTGTTCAGTGGGTAGTTGAGAATGAAGTGAAGATGCCACCTGTGGCACTAGTTTGAATCAAGAACAGCCTCCTCTAGTCTGCGTGGCTGCCGTACTTGCCACATCTGTTGACTACATTTTTAACACTAATGGCTTCCAAGAAGAAGTGGGCAGAGCGGAGGGAGTTAAGACGGGAGCGGCCGTTCTCCACCCGGGATGATTCATCTGTTGCATCCGGGACATCTGGGCCAGGACGTCCCACCACCAGGGGGCGTTTCTCAGAGTCGTGGAAGAGGCTCAGCTCCAGAGGGGGGTCCACCAAGAGGGGGGTACTCAACTCTCAGCAGCCACCGGTAAGATGTTTCGAGGCCCCCGCTACTGGTTCCCCCAAAGATTAATCGATGATCTGGGTGCTGGGAGGGGAAATGGGACAGGAAAGGCTGCTGTTAAGCACCTGTGAGAGATCAGGAGGTAATTGGGGTAAAGGAATTTGTAAGACTAATTTAACCAATCAAATGTACCAGTTTAGTAGTTTAGTACGAAACTGGTACATTTTAGTAGTACTCAAGTAACAGCAGACTTTTTACACTTCTTGAGTGGTAAAAAACATTTAGCGTTTAGGTAGGTTGCTGTTTTTGCCACAGAGTAGTTGTTTTTTTAGCTTTATAGTCTGCCATCACCTGTTACCTTGGAAACCACATGCAGCAGTCAGAATAGCTTTATTATATTCATATTGACTTTATTGTATACACATACTCTAAATCACACAAACATATAAGATCACTTACTGGTTATGGCTTAAAGCTGCCACTTTTTTCTTTAACTTTACTGGCAGTCTTCTGTAGGAGCACCACAGTGTCGTGTCTACCAAAGACTAATGGTGATTAAGGTGCCTGCGTTTCCTGCACATAATTAGCAAAAGGTCCAAAGGACCAGCCCGTAAAAACCCAGAATACCCAGTGGATGTGTAATGGGACGGAGGAAAAGAACTGCACATGCAATAGTGATTGAAACAAATGAAATAACTTACCTTGTGTATTGAACCAAACAAGAGACCAGCCTTGAGGACAGTGCCATTTGGAAGTTTTTGCATTTTTTAAAAAACAGGTATCAGCTTTATGACTCTAAAAACAGATATTTTAATCTTGGTAACACTTTATAATAACCCTCAGCAACCAATTTTAGCAAATATTTCTCTCACAGTGAAATCAGTTTTCTTGCTCTACTTGCAGATTATGTGTATAAATGTATACACTATATTAGAGAATCTGTTAACATTATGTAGATGAATATTAATGTTTATGTGGCTCACTTGTCAAGGCTGTGAACCTGCAGAAGAGCTTGTGTGATTCTGTGCGAAACCAATGGGTTGAAGGACAGCAGCATTTGGGAATGATAATGGACTCAGTAATTACATTTTTTTTCTTTTATAGAGTTACAATCACATTTGGAAATCATTATTCTGGATTGTATTATATTACACAAGCTTAGGATCAAGTAACAATACTGATGGTTATTAAACAGCTTTATTATTTCACTGTTTCCTCACAGCAAACTGTTTGCTAAATCTGAATTATCCATCAACAACATATTAACGATGGCGACTACAAAGTGTAATCTCCATCTTAATAGCCTCTTCGGAAATGGCCTACGCATAATACAATATTCCTGTGGATTAGCATTACTTTACAATTTATGAATAATCCAGGAGACAGAATTAAACTATTAGCACTTGCTTGTAAATATATCGGAAGTTTAGATGAATCACTGAAATTCAGACTCTTACTGTTCTCTACTCTTCATTTCTTATTTCCATTTTTCTGCTTGTCTTCTTGTTCCGCTTCAAAGTGCCAGGATGCTTGTGTACTCCTTCTTATGGCAGCATCTGTCAAGCTAGTGGGAAAAATCTTCTCCATAGTCACTGCAGCAGTGATGAAACTTCTGGGTAATATGATTCTTCGGGATGCAGGGTCCGGTTCACACTATTTTCCGAAATACAGATCTTCTTTGATGTCTATGGATTTAGATGAGACCAGCTAAAGCCATCGGTTAGCCGAACTATCGCACTTAGCCAATCTGTGGCGTGATTTGGCAGCAGTTCCTGCAGTTGGAGATGTGCAGGGGACAGCGATATGCACAGATGGAGATACTAGATCTGTTTCCAGTTTCTCACTTGTGCTCCAGTAACCAGTACGATTTAATATTGCACACAAAAAAACTCAAAGGAAATGGAGCTTTTATTTATTTATTTTTTAGCCACATGGACTTAAAGGTAGTGAGCAGCTATACAGTTTTGTTCCACGTGGGCTTAGAGATCATCTGAATATATGGAAAAAGCTCATTTCATAACATTAAAGCCATTATATATTCTCCTGATTGCGTTTCATGTGCACAGCATTAGCTTCTCTTGGTCATTTGGGATTTGAGTTGCTTGGATATGAACCTCTGTGTCATACTACACTGCAACACCACTGCTAGTGTCACATCATTAGTCATCCATAATGGCTGCTGTAGGTGTGTGTGTGTGTTTGTATGCCTTTTTATAGAGCGAGTGAGTGATCCTGTGTGTGACTAACTAAATGAGTGGGACAGACAGTGAAGAATAGAAATAGTGATAGATGAAGAATTACTCACCTAACATCCAATATTTTGTAATTATTCTGAATGGATGAAAGACGGGAGGATTAGAGGCCAGGGAAGACCAGGAGAATGAGGCATTTAAAAAAAAAACATTCACCACAGTATTGTGGATTTAAGTGTATTTCTTGAAATCTCGAGTAAATGTCTGCATACTAAATGGAAAAAAAAAAACCTTACAAAAAAGGCGAATAAGGCAACCAGCTGCAAAGCCTTTATCAAACTAAGAGATGACATCTTCTGCCAACTTAGGTTAAGAAGTTCAGTCAAAGTGCTTTCATGAGCCTGTCAAATGTAATATTCCTGCTCAGGCTTTCCAGTCTGCTTAAGTTAAAATGACTTATGCTATTAAGTTACAGACTTTTTAAATACTTCTTATTTCAGCTTGTAACCAAGTGTTTGGAGTGTTACTTTTATGCTTATTTTTTAACGTATTACCCATAGAAGTTAATTTGTTCCAGATATTACATTACTTTTCCATTTCTTTTGTGTTATGTATTTAAGTATAACCTCAAAGTTGACTGCACAAACAGCACATATTTTTTTGCATAGAAATCGAAATGTAATATATTGCCTTTGCAGATGCAGATGAGACATTAGATGTATTGGTATATGTTTCTAGCATGGGTACAGTTTTCGATTTGTGGTCACATTGTTGTTCTTTTTCACAGCTCTTAGAATCCTCAGACATTTTTCTCCTATTTTCTGCACAAATGATCACTGCCACCTTTTCTTCACATCAATCTATCGAACTCATCCAGTTCATGTGCTGGAGGCTATTTGGGCTGTCATGGTGAAAGGGAGGGTACACCCAAACACAGAAAGACAGACACCTATTCATGCCAAAATTCAAACCTATGGCCAGTTGAGAATCATGAGTTAACCTAAGACGGATTTGTTTGCAAGAACTTAGTGAGCCCACTAGTGCAAATTCCACACCAGAAAGACCCCAGGTGATCAGTAGATCTGAATACTTCTTGCTGTGAGCCAACAGTGATAACCACCTCACCACTGCGTTGCTTTTATTCACATAGAACTGTAAGAAATAAAACAGAACAAAAAAACAATAAAGGAACACATTTTGAATCTCATATCTTTCAAAAGTATTTCTAAAAATACTGATGCGAGCCTGTGCTACCCCTCAGCCTCCTAGAAGATGCCCCTTTGGTATAAAGTTGAAAATCCTACATTGTTTAATTCTCAAGTTATTGGATTCACAAACGTGTCCACACCACCCACTGACTATCTGCCCGCCTGGCCGGCTGACAACAATACCCCGTCAACCTTTTACAGCTGAGGGGTAAAAATGGCTAATAATTGCTTTAGAGGTGAGACTGTAAATTTGGTAGTTAGGTTGGTGCAAAACTAAATATAACATACTTTAAAAAAAAAAAAAAGAAATATTTCTGATTTTTAATTTGCTGGCAACAGTTTCATTTAACAAAGAAGGTACTGACTCTTTAGGTTCAGCACAGGCCACGCCCACATATGATTTGTGATCTACACCAGCGGTCTCAAACTCATTACGATGCATTCTCTTTATACAGACAAATATATTCTAAAAAAGTTGACATCCATCTAAAAATAGATCGATTATGAGAAACATGTTTAATATAAACATTAATTCTCCACAGTTTCCACATTGGTCAGTCTACTGTCATTACAAAGGCTTCCATAACACAAAGGAACTTGCTTAACCATCATACTTCAAGCTAAGGCCATACCATACCATACACTTTATTTAAAAATCACTTATTTATAAAGGGCTAATCAAAGTCCTGTACAATATCATATATGTATAAAAGACAAACACAGGCCAAGTAAAAGAAGAAGTTAAAAAATAACAGAGGATATAAAAAGTAAGCTAAGAGCAACATCTCACGGTTTTGGCCTTGGGTAATGCTGCTTTCAGTAAGAGGGCTATAAAAGTGATGATAATTCAGCCTGATGCTAGTATGAAAACAACTGTTTAGCAATCCCTTCATGATGTGATCTCAGTCATTTGCAACACAGTGTCAAGTGAAGCGCCAAATATAGCGAGCCAAAGTCCAAAAATGATACTAACTTTCTTAACGTCCTTTCTTCTGGATCTGTACGTATTTATGTTAGTGAAACATGCATGCTTATGTTTATGCGTATGGCTAAAAAAGTGAGTGCAGCGTGTTATGTTGTCTGGCTGTAGCAGGTTCAAACTACAGCTTCTGCTCAGCTTTATAAATTCTCATTATATAATTGCAGAGAGAGCCAGCAGGCACGCAATCAGAACCCAGAAACTATGATAATTGAAGTGCAGCTGCTAATTAATATTATTGATCACACCTGCACCAGCACCAAAAACATGTCTGAGCAGTATCCACCGATGCCTTTCTATAAATAAAGCTACATATTGGGTGTTTATACTCATCGATGCATTTTAAGCCTGCACTTTAAAGATTGCTGCAGCCACTTTTTTAATGTGCATATGTTTGGTGGCTTCATCACCATATGTTAAATTATGCATTCATGCTGCATTTGTTGCAAATGGTTCGGTACAAGCTCCTCTCCTCTTTCACAGAAAAAGACTTGATACAGTTGGAGTTGTTACTTTGTATCTAGCCCAGCTTTTCACAGCCACACAAATTTCACACCAAATTAGGTTTGGAGCTATCGCTTAAATTTCCCTATGCACAAGTCTGTAGAGATTAAGTGTGTGATACACTGTTTCTCTCAATTTGGGTCTTTCTTTATTGCCATGCGAATGCCCTGCAGTTCACGAAGCCATCTGTGGATCATAGAGACCGTCTGCTCGGTAAGGCTAGGGAAGTCCCACATCTCTTTTAAAGGTCCACGGGGATGGTTTTTTTCCTCAGGTTTCCCATATCTGTGTGATGTCTGTTTGAGCGTAGCTTCTGTGTATTTTAATATGTGAACCGTGTGAGAATATATGAAGAGTCTCCTTTTGAGGATATGGCAATTTGAGATGGGATGGTAGTGTCAAAGCCTCTCAGCTTGTACCGTCACTATCAAGCTTTGGTTGTAATGAGCCTCATCTCATGCCACAGTGGGACCATACTGTCTGTAAAACAGATATTACCCCCCTCCCTTGATCACCCTTGTCCCCGGAGCATGACATCAAAAGCTCCCAGAGCTCATTTGACTCTTTTTCTTATAGGTCTTTAGCTGCTCTGATGGGACACATTGGTGCTTACTATGTTTTTCTGGAGATTTATTTGATGTTAAGAAATAGAAAAAAAGAAAAAGAAAGTTACACCAAACATCAGATAGCTTTTTAAATGGAAACCTGGCAGCTTTGGTCACAGCAGGAAACTGTTTTAGTGCAAAAGACCTACTACATTTTTCCATGAGTCACTCTGTCGTCTGTATATACTCTGTATATATCCCAGCTTCTAGCAAATCATTTTTTCACACAAAACTGGTACATAATGATGTAAGTTAAGATTTTATTTTCTATTTTTTTCCCGTAATTTAAGCATTGATGTAAAAGCAAACACAGGTCGATCACGCAGCCTCAGTTGGGGTAACCGAACTTACATCACTGTAAAAATGTCCTGCTTGCATACAACAGTCATGCGAACAAATCAAGTTCTTCACGTGTTTGTAGGAGAAACAGATGCAGATTTTGATGTTCCCATCTCTATGCTTCATGTTTTAATTTGTCTCATTCAGCTTCTACCATCCTAACTGTGTAGTTCAAAGTCCTCACTTGAAACCTCGCTGTTTTATTCTTTTCATTTAATGGTTCGTGCTGTGCCATTCTCTCTCTCTCTGCACTCATACTAGTTGACTGTATTTCACAATGGGTTATAAAAAAAGTTGCATCTGGTAATTCTCTACAGCTATTTCTGCTGCTATTTCCCTCCAGGCTTTTTTTTATTGTTATTTTGCTGCAGTGTTGGGCACAGGGTCTGCCTGTGCCCAACACTGCTTTTGCATAGAAATCACCCAACAAATAACCTGCATGATAATCTGCCGGATAAGATATGTGATCATGACTGGCTCCAGCATCCAGGCCTCCGGGCCCTCAGTCAGCAGTCTGGTCACTGGGGAGGCGACACATGCAAGGAATCTGAATCAAGGCAGGAAGTGTATGCTAGGCAATTAAAAAAATCCTCTCATGTTATCTCCTGTGGTTGCTTGGCAAGAATTTAAGCAAATTTTACATTAGCTGTTTCATTCATGGGCCTATGAGTCCTTCAATGTGCATGAATATGGATAATCGCCTCACAGAACTAAAAAGGTACGGCTAACTGCTTAGCATTGCTAACTGTGGTAGATGCTTTTACAAAAGCTTTTTATGGAAGCTTTTTTCCACCAAAAAAACAAAACAAAACAAAACAAAAAGACATTCATAGCTGAAATTTCATGGCAATAAATAAAATTTCAAGAAACTAACTTTAGCTGAGCGACTTGGGACGCTCTGTGAAGCTTACTTACCGGGAAGCATAAGGCATCAGTTGGGGGTGGAGTTTTGTCGCCATCCTGCTAGGTGGGTGGCCGCTCTGCCTAACTCGAGAACAGGGCAACATAGGATGTTGAAATTCATACCATAGGTGCATCTACTAAAAACCTCTGACATATTCCAATCTCAGTGACCTTGAACTCAAAGTCAAGGTCAGAGGTCAACTTTTGCATAAAACAAATTATTTCCTAAAATTTTGTTGCTTTTTTAGTAAAGTTTTATGATAAAAGTTAGAAATTCCACTTTTAGGTTAAGGTTTAATCACTTGCACTGAAAGTGCCCGATTTCTTTTTATATGTTCACATTTCCCTTTTTTAAATTTTAAAAGTATCTTCATAAGAGGTTACAGAGTTTAACCATACAAAGTTTTTGAGACCACTGTTACTAACAGCTTCACTGCTTCATTAAATTCTTTTGGAAAAGAGTAAATGTTCACCAAATAGCTCCACATCACAGTTGTGTTAGCAGTATTTCAGGCTTATTTTTTTTTAATGCTTCACCTTCTGCTCGTGTTGGATTCTCATTAAAATTAAGTCAAGTATAATAATGCTTCTGAGGCAGAGGTCATAAAAGAGGGAAAGCTTTCACAGTTCCTATGGAAACAGTGCGTTTTTTTTAAGCAGTGCTTTAGAACAAAAGTCTCTTTCTCACAAACTTCTTTGTGTTTTCTGCTCCATTGCACAAACACTCAAAATATTAAAAATAAGATCAGACGTCAGGTTAGTGCTGTTTGCCTCTTCAAGCTATTTTTACAGTTAAAGACAGACACTTAACGATTAAATGCAAATAGCTGTATTTTTGACATTGATTGGAAACACGTTCAGTTTTATACTGTTAGCTGTTTGGATCCAAAACTCAATGAGAGAGTAAAAGCTTTGATTACCTTCTTAAACATTTCAAGTTTTGAGTGATTATGTGATTTTTTTGCAACTTTTTTGCTAAAGGTGGTCAGTCTTTCTCCTGCTTTGCATAAAACGTCTCATTTTTACCTACATTTGCATCCTAGGTACAGTTTTCTGGTATTGATTCTAATATCGCTGGGAGGCACTTACTGATTTTTTTAGGGCATGATGTGTTTTTTTTATTTTATATTCATAAATAAGATGCACTTTTTATTTTGTCTTGGCTCTCCTGGGCTCACTTTAAGTGTTGTCATGTTTTTGAGAGTCCTAATCTTCTTTTTACTAATGTAACAAAGAAGATTCAGCCTTCAGGTTATGATGCTGTGTGAGTGTCGCAAAGACATCATGATGAAAAGAAGAGCTACGTAGCTCTCTTTGCTGACTGAATACACTGTCTGGTTATATTAAGTTATAAATGATGCAAACCATCTCAATTGGCTGCTTGTGAATCTGATATGTGCCTTATCTTGCAACTTTGTTTTGTGCTTTCATGGTTTGTGCTTTGAAGTTCTCTCAGTGTAGCTGTTCAATAAGTGCAGGTGATTAACAAAATGTGACACTCATGCAAAATCAATTGAGCAAATATTTTAGTGCTGTGGTGATACTAGTGCCCCCTTGTGGCTCCTACAGTGAAAGAAAGAGATTAAAAGACCACTCAGCAGACAATTATTTGACATTTATTTTCCTAACTACTTTTGTAATTGTGTGAGATATTGGCTTTATTTGATTGGAAGGCTAACAATAGCTGATTCACTGACATGCGTGGGCGATGTGGTGGGTTACCACTGCAAGGTAGTGCTAAGACCAAGTGTGAAGAAGGATGATTTGTGCAGATGTTCTGGTAATGGCAATTGCATTTGCACCCTGTTGTTGTCTCAGCAACACTTTTTGTTGCTTCTGGTCACTTAACACGCTTCTTGTTTTTCCAAGCTTCTGACCTTTCCATTTTCAATGCTAACCCGAGCTAGCAGCATTCTTAATTTCATTCCAGAAAACAGGTTTTAATAAATTACTATTCATGTTATGCATAATGTATAGTACCCCTGCTCTATATTGGCAGATACCCAGTATTTTTTAAATTCTTTTCATAGAAGTGTTTCATTCTAGCACAGTAAGGTGAGAACCACGGCTTCTTTGTAAACCACTGGCCTATTGTAGTACAACTCATGTTAATTAAATAGAAATTACACAGCAAAGGGAAGGGGGAAATGAGGCGGCCATCTGGAGAAAGGCTAGTGGGTGGCAGATGGACAGAGACAGATGTGGGAAATGTGAAAACATCAGTCCCCACACCACTCTCAAACCGGCATAGTCTGGCAACAAGTTGCTGACTGGGAATTAGCTGTCAAGCAGCCCTGCTTTGTACACAAAATTTAAACAGAAGTAAAACATCCTCTTGTTGATGAAGGAATCATTAATTTAAAAAACAATGACAAGAACAACAACCTGTTCTTGTAATGCAATAATAGATTTAAATTTAAGTAGTCCATCACGTTCATAAGCACCTCTTACTCAGTCTGTGCTGTTCTTGCTACCTCTGAAGCTGTCCTTTTCTTTCATAACCACGTTCTCTTGTTTGTTTGTTTGTTTTTTAGATATTATTATTTTTATTTTTTCCAAAACTCACGAGTCTCACATGTTAAGATTTTGAAATGGGAAAACTTCAACTGAAAGATCAGATTCTTTTTTAAGCTAATTTACACTCTTTAGACCTAGAACATGACATAAACACAATAAAGGACCTACTCACTCCTCTTTGATGTTTTCCGTCTCGTCGTTCCCGTCCTCATCATCACCTGCCTAAATAAATAAATAAATGGACAGGATGAGATGGCACCCTGTGGTGAGATCTCACCAGCTGTCACTGCACCATAAGATGACCTTGTGAAGATCTACGTAGCTCATAGGCTATATAATGCCAGAACTGGGGAAAGAAAGGTCATGAGGAGCCCAGCCCACCAAGAAAATGACGTGCTTATCTTTTAAAGTTTTATTTTAGAGTCCATCTAAATTGAAAATCTGAAACAACTGAGTAATTGGTTTATTTTGGTAAGTGTCATAGCATGTTTGAGACCTTCGTTTCACTTTCTGTTAGCGGCAGTCATGAATCAGAAGAATCCCGAGGCTGGGCTGCTGGCATGCCAGCGCAGCTAAGTCCTCAACGTTTTAATCTGCTTAACACACTTTTCAGTGGCAGACCAGTAGTACAAATAAGCTGGTTATTTGATGGCAGGGAAGGTGTGTATGTGTGTGTGTGTGTGGAGGGTGTTGACTGACATCCATAGCAACAGTAGCATGGAAACAGCCTAAAGTATCATGTGGAGTTTGTTTAAGAAGTGAACACTGTGGGAGGTGTCAGATAGTGGGAGAACGTGCTGCGGAGACAAAGCATCTTTTGGGAGGATAAAAGCAGTTATTTGTACGTGATTGTGTCCGTGTGTGTACGTGAGACAGAGGAGGAGAGGGAGTTTGTGACACAGATGGAGCTTTAAGTGCCAGAGGATTGAGTAGGCAGGCAGGGTAAATTTGAAACATCTCAAAGTGTTTGGTCTTACAAATAAAAGTTGAACATTTAACGACTTTTTTATTTTGTTTCATTTTTTTTTTAACTGCCTCTGTGCCTCTGACAGCTGTGGCAGTGTTTTCAACTTGTTTACTGTGAGTATGTCTGCTAAATGAATGTGGAAATGACCATAACTCTAATTACAATGTGGAGCGGGATATAAAACCTGATTTAAAAAATAAACAGATAAAAGTTGTTTACTTTTGGCATCATATATGCCTCAATCCTGAGCGTGGAGACTGTGCAAGTCTCACCGCACCACAACACAGTTTATGAAAACAGTGAGCCAGTATCTGCACGTTCACTCAAATAACAAGTCAGGGTTTGCTTATGTTTCCCAGAGGTGGGAGTCTCGCCGTGTTGCAGACTTCTTGAAGATGGCTTCTTCCGTGTATAAGGTGGATGTAGCTTCTGATACAGAAAAAACCTTGCACCTGCAGTTTTTCAACTGCCAAAAGGGGTCGACTCTTCTATTTGAAGTCCAGCTGTGGAGAAATGCATTAAAAAAAACCTAATTTCTAGTTTTCCAAGCCAAAACATATCTCCATGTGGACATTATGACTCTGTTCCAGTCACAAAGACGGTCATGTAGGATGGATTTTAGGGCAGGCTTAGCTTGTGATTGACATGTCACAAACCAGCGTTTATTCTTCGATTTTGCAGTCAGACTCCTCTTCCTTCACTCCTCACCCCTCATGTGCTATTTGAAAAGAGGAACATGGTGATGTCAAAAACTCTCATCTCGAGGCTTCATCACAAAAAACCCACATTGTTAACAAACATCATGGCTGCATCCATCGTTTAAATGGCGATAGCACAATATTCTGCAGAAATACCTTCACTGCCATTATTGAACTATTGAATTGAATGAGATATTTCTATATACTGCAACGTCATCAGTCATTTTTCTTTTTCTTTTTTATATTTAAACAACTAAAATATCCATACAAAAAGAATGAAAGAAGAAAAAGAAATGAAAAGAAAAAGACGCAAAACAGGAAACAATAAATAAATAAATAGAAGATACATAAGGAAAAAGAAAAAGGAAAGAAAAATAAATAAATAAAAATGAATAAATAAATAAATAAATTTTAAAAAATGTAGATCTTTTGTTTCCATTAATATAACTAATATTTCTAGTAGTTAACAAAGTCAAAATCTAAAGCAAAAGCAAAAACTGGCCAGCGTTTTTTAATGTAGTCCATCCATTTCTTCCATCGTGATACAAACAGGTCCCTCTGTAATTACAAGTCTGTAATCTGGTTGCTGTCACACACATTTTGGAGGTGTGGTGAGACCCTTTTGTTGAAGTGTGTCTCTGGAGATCTTCTCCCTGGAAACCATTCAGAAGGATGATGTGAATGGTGAACTTTTCGGGGCAGGGAATTGAAAGGGCAAAAATGAACTGCTGCCATGGATAGAAAAAGAGAGGGAGAAGAAAAGCAAGATGACAGGGTATGATAAGGTTGCATGGCATACTATTGTTGCTGTGTCAGTGATTCCTCAACTCTCCTTGATGAGGCAATGACCGCGGTGGGCACGACGCACACTATCTGCATGTTTGGAGAGATTATATGTGTGGAAGCTGCCTGATTGAAGGCGTATCCTGACCTCAAAAACTCTCATTTCGATTGCTTCAGTTTGACTCGAGTTGAGTCTTTGTTATGCAGCCCGCCAAGGTCCTCTGAACTATAAGTGAGTTTGCCTGCACTGTCTGCTTTTGTCTAGATAAATTGCTATAAATAGAAAACAGGAGCTGACAGATTTAATTTTTTTTTGTAGATAAAATACCACACCATACACCACGGAGGGCTTCTCATTTATCGCAGTCTTCTAAATGCCATGCAGACAAGAACACATGCCTGGGTGACAAGGAAAATATGTGATCAGAAGTCATCAAAATTGTAGCTTTAATAGGGCTTTTATTTATCGCTTCTTCTTCCTCACTGATCCACCCATCAACTCCTCACTGCTCTTTTCTCTCCATTTGATTTTACAGAGACGTGGAGGTGTTATGGCACTTCAGTAATACTTTCTGCAAAGCTTTTGGATCATCCTTGACATTTACTGTGAAAGAGCACTGTGAATTAGATTGGGGAGATCGTTTTCAGGTTACTTTGTCTATACTTTGTGCAGCTTGCCTTTAAGGCTTGTGCAGTAGAGTGGCAGAAATTCAGAAGTGAAATAACTGGCGCATGCACAGCTTCACGCTGAAACAGAAAGAAATGAAGCAAAAGAAAAAGGAAAAAAAATGTTAAAAACATTAAAAAGGCACGCGACCTCAAAATTACTGAAATAATTAATCAGATACACTTGTGATTGTTATTATTAGTGCAGGATAGAGTAAAGGCATGCTTAAACACAAGGCATTGTGACTTGCCAAAGCAATATATAGCCTCTTAAAAATGAACATGCTTTGAGTTGCTCCCCTTATGGATTTGTCAGATTACTGGCATGGGTCCTGATCAAAGCTTTTTTAAACCCGCCTCTAAGCAGCCTCGCTCTGAATTCCTTCCGCTAATTTATCCTCGCTGAGACAGAGGAGGAGAGGAACAGAAGTGGAGCAAGAGAGGCAGACAGAAGTGTTTCAGAGATGCTCAGTCATGCCTCGGCAAAAACAGCTTCCATTAGCGCCCAGCTCATATTAGATTAGAGTTTTTCTGAATGCTGAAAGAAATTATAAGTCTTAATTTTTCATTTCCATTCCTCTTTTTAGAGAAATCATTAGTGTTTTTTTAATGGGTTAGGGTGCCATGTATTGATTTGATGAACAGGACCTGACAGACAGTGAAATCTCTGCTGGCCTCTTGGTCTTAATTTTTTATTTTTTTTTTGCATATTTGTCACATTTGCATGTTTTAGATCATCAAATTTCAATATCTGATAAAGATCATATTAATGTGATTGGCCAGTCATATTATGTGGTCATACTATAAATAGTAGCTGGTATCTGGGTTTGATCAGTTTGATCGGGCAATGCCGTTTCTGAGAAAAACAAAACAAAACAAAAAACAGCCAATTGGAAGCTTCTGCGGCTACAGCCTGTAATCACACCTGTTTACCACCGAGTGAAATAACTGAACTTATGGGCCAAAATAATAACATACCAGTAATCCATAGAGAGGAGGCTTCTGAAGAAAGAATCCAGAGGCAATCTCTACAAAAGCACGACTCAGCCAATTCAGACCCAGGCAGCAGGACATGACTCCTACCTGTAAAAGCTATGGAAGTCAGGTGAGGGATGCTAAGCTAGCAGCTACTATTTACAGTGTGACTATACAATCCGATTGGCCATCAACCAGCAATTAGCAATGCAACATTAAATCAAATATTCATTCTGCTACACATGGAAGAGTGGTGAACTTTCCCAGGAGTGGCCAGCCTACCAAAATTACTCCAAGAGCGTATTGGCGACTCATCGAGAAGGTCACAAAAGAATGCAGAACAACATGTACAGAACTGCAGGCCTCACTTGCCTCAGTTAAGGTCAAAGTTCATGATTCAATAAACAGAAAAAGAGACTGGGCAAAAAAAAGGTAAAATCCACGGCTGACCAAAAGGAACACAAAGGCCTCACGCCCCCCCCCCTCCCCCCCCAAAGAAAAGAAATATCAATGATCCTCAAGATCAAATACTGCATTTTGCGTGTACTCGGGTTATTTTTGTCTAATGTTAAAAAAAATTTAAAGCCTGTAAGTGCGACGAAATATGCAGAAAAATACAGAATCAGGATCGATCAAACACTTTTTCACAGCACTGTACATTTTAGCCCTGACTGTCAGCATTCAAACTTTCTCCCAGAATTTGAAGGTAGAAGTGATACCCCTCTGGCAAACACATAAACCCAAACAAATAAAAAGCACTTTGATAAAACTGGTAAAGTGCAACCTTTAAACCAACCTCAGCCATTTTTAGGTTAAAATGTTAGTGTAGGTGTTGATTATCAGACCAACTTGAGGCTGGCCTTTGAACAGAATTGCAGCTTTGAGTTTGAGTTTGATTGGTAGAGCTGCTTTATGTGACTTTGTTCTATTTCTGGACATTTCAAAGAGTTTTTCTGATTAATTACCCAGTAAATGTACAGTGGGATCAATCAGTCATCACTGCCTGCTGTGGGTCACACATCTCATCTTGTTATCAGTGTACAAAGTAGCTAACTGTTTAAACATTCACCCTATTGAGACTTCGCCGTGTGATGTTTGCCTCTGCTGATTATCCCTGATGCTTAGGATTATATTTAATGGAACTATAATCATTTCTCATGACATTTGCTGGAATATTTCCTCCATAATATGCTCCAGGAAGCATCGGTGTAATTGGTATGCTGACATCGATAAAGTTAAATAGCACGTATTCAGGCTACGTAAAGCATCTAATAAAACGGTTGCCAAATCTAGAATTAGGAAAACATATAATAGGGAGCTCTGTCTTTTTTTATGTAAATGTGGATGTATTTTTTTTATGTAAATTTTGTCATCTTTGATTTAGGATCTGTTGATCTGAAACCCGTGTTGCACCCTCGCTTTGAACTGTGGCTTTGAAGCTATTCAGTCTGATGCCGTGAGTCTGGGCTTTGAGGCTGAGTGTATCCTCCTATGTATCTCCTGGTTTAGCGGTGCTTGTGGCAATAATGATTGCGATAAAAGCCATTACCAGGGGCCCCGGGCCCACTGGGCTGCAGGTCTAGCTTTATTACTCTGACCCATAGGATGGTAATTACGCTATGTCTATGTTGCTACGGCAACGTGGAGGTTCTCCACAGCTAACGCAAAATTTATGTCAGGGGAGTGTGGCATTTTGTGTTTATACACATTGTTGCAGGCAAGCGTTGAGTCTTGTATGTGAGCATGTGTGTCACTTCTGAGAGCTCATTTCAAAGACAGAGGCAAAATGCAGGAAGTTGACCCATTATTTGTAGTGTCCATTATTTCACCTCACTGGTTCCAGCCACACAGCTGGGTACTAATGCCTGATTTTAGGCTGGGCTGGAAACATTTCAAACAACAAACCACATCAGATGCTCTCAGATTCCTGAACTAAACGGATCCGAGCACCCGGGGTGAATCATTTCATCAAAGTCTGCTTATATTACAGCGGTTTTTGGATTAGTTTCATAAACTATGGCTTCTGTGATATACTGAATGAAATTACAATATCTGTTACATACAGCTCTGAAAATCTTTCAGGCTGTAAAAGTTTTGCTAAAAGTTTCTCAACTTGATCCTGGATTGAATTGACGAATCAAAAGTCTAGTGAAGCCACAGAGAGTGCTGCAGAATGAGGCTTCAGGTTTAAGACAGCAGACTATTCCTAAGCACTGGGGTGCAATGAGTGACTGTTCATTATAGTGGCTCCTGACACTGAGCCGTGTCTGCATTGCTCTGTTGACTCAGAAGATTAGATCGGCAAGCACTAAGGCTAATCTGGCATTTATAGATTTCTCTGAGCCTGCATTCGTGTGTGTGTGTGTGTGTGTGTGTGTGTGTGTGTGTGTGTGTGTGTATGTATATGTGTGTGCACTAGCTCTCCTTTGAGCACTGAGCTGACGGGGACTTGTGGGCTTCAGGTATTACCAGATGGGCCGATCTGTTGTCTCGAGATGAGTGTGTCCCTTTAAAGAGAGAGAGGAAACACCAGATCACCTATGATACAAACAGATGTTGCAGATGGATCCTCCTCGCTCAGGTTCTCATGTGCACAAAGCGACCTTCTATTTTCTTACCTGCTGTTTTCTTTTCGTGATCTGACTGCAGCAAAAAGACCAGAGACTTTATGTTTTTGGGTTGCCCGTATGTCCCATTTGTGTGACTGTGATATCTCTTATCACTGTGAAGGAGTTTCTTCAGATTTGGTGCAAATGTTCACTCGGGCTCAAGGAGAAACTGAGTACATGGTGGCTGAGAACAAGATATTTTTTGGGCGTTACTCATGGAGAATTACACTAACTCACATTTATTACGTGTAATAAAAACAATAAAAAAAATATTTTATGAAATCTGTTAAGAACGTGTTCAAAAGTAAAAATTATATTATTATTTTTTAGGTAAATAACAAACATAATTGACATTTTTAGACCCAAATATGATCCGACACAGTGGAAGTCAGAAATTAATCAAACGTTACATTAATAAAATTCATTTTTTCTGTTCAGTAATGCAAGTGTTTGGCATCTAAATCAATGATTTTCAATTTTTAGTATTAAAAATATCATTTCGGTTAAAGAGGTTGCACACACATGGTATATTAACCATTCCAGAAACATAAAAAAATATTTTAGTAATTAACAATAATTTTAATTTAGAGCAGCTGTGGCATAAGACTTCTAGTGTGTGCTGGGCTAATAAATTTGGTAGGACTGAAAATTTCTAACTCTGGTGTTGTCACAGGAATAAATGGCGTTAATTTATATTTGAGTTTGTTTTTAGATGATGTAGCCCAGCATAAGGCCACAGGTTTCCAGTATGATGCAATGTCCTTTAAACGGGCCACAATGACTCCACCATAGCCCAGATAACCTCTGACATACAGCAGGTCCTAATATAACTCTGATGCACATCACATGTTGACGTTGCATGTCTTTCATTGTAAAGCTTCCATCATTTCCCACCAATTTCAGAAACTTTTAGTTTAAACACTTTTAGCTTTTGCATGAGAAAAAACTGTGATACACCTGCGGTTTGCAGTTTCTCTGCATTCAGCAAGAAGTTGGAAGCCCTGCCAGTTTAAACTAGGAGTGACAGTCTGCTGCACCACTATGAAAAAAAGTCTCAAAAATTCCTTTCACATACACCAAAATAAGTGGTCACACAATATTTCCACCCATTGTATTTAATTATATTATGCCTTTAAATGCTATTTTTTTTATTTGTACCCCTAAAAGAGTTAAAGATAGGGACTATAAAACGAGGTTGTTAAACACCAAAAAAAAACCCCACAGGTAATAACCTTCCTAGACTATTTTAACAGATTGAGATGAAAATTTATGATAGTTTGAATCCCTTCAGTGGCTTTTATGCATCCATATTATGCATAAGAGCTCTCTATATGTGAAATAAGTGTCTCTCTGCCATGCCCTCTCTGGTTTCTGTCCATTACCCATTTTATTCGCTCTTTGCTTTTATACTTTCCTCTCTAATTCTCCCTCAGAGGGGCTGCAGAGAAGTTCTCTCACCATGTTCTTTGTCACACTTGTCTGCTTCATCGAACGTTAAAAAACTCCCCCAGATCTACTTTTTGAGAAACTTGAAGCTTAACGCTAGACATTTTTAGCTCTGGGCTAGAATTTGATGTTTTTCATTGATTTATCGTGGAGTTTTTTTAACAGGTCTTCACCATATATTCAGTCTTCCTATACTCACTGCCCTCTGTGTAAAACTCTGACAGCGTGAAATCCCTAAAAACCTTAAACCACAAGAGCACAAACAAAAGCATATTTGGTTTACTGATGTACTTCCTATATTGAACTAGTGCTGAAAGGAAGATGTTGTATTGTTCATAGCCCCATGCTAGATTTTGGTCAAATTGAGCTGTGGTACATGACGAAAGCAGGGAGGATTTCAGATCAGTCAGATGACAATGATGCCTGTGTCCCTGGGTTAATACAACATTTTTGCCAGGCAGATGCTTTTGATATACCAAGCACTTAAAAGAGGGTGAAAGCAACACAGAAGTAATCTGCTCTGCATATGAATGCCTCAAGCATGTGATGCATCAGATATACAGAATAGTCTTAGACAAAACATTCGGTCACATCATACACATTCTCACTGAACATGCTGCCTGCTTTAATTTAATTGCCATATCTCTTGTGAACTCTTTTTTTTTAACCTTTACACACATGAAGTGACTGCTGTGGAATAAGGAATCACCTTAGTTGTGTTTTGGTATATCATAGTTTAAAAGGCTTTTGGGAGGATCTTGTCACCATCTTCCTTGTAGCTTCTAATTAGTGCTTGCGCCGATCATTTAATGAAAGCCAAATTAACGAAAGACATTGTGTTGTCGTTTTATGCACTGGAGGCTATAGACAATTTTTCCTCCTCTGTATTTAAAAGTAGTGGAAAGAAATCTGCACTGAGTCTCCTGAAAGTGTATGCAGTTTAGCATATATTTGACAATGCTTGTTTGTATAAGCGATTTCAGCAAACTTTCACAACAACTAAAAAAAAATAAAATGAATGTCTCATCCAGGGATGCTTTACAGTGAAAACTGTGAAAGTTGGCTGCTATGCAAGAAGAAATTAATCATGTGCGTTTGGCGTATCGTGCATTGAAAAGCTGCTTTTCTTTTTGGCACACTTGATATGACACAATGCAGTGCAGCTACGGTGATATAAATTAAAGAATGCATTTAATGTACTGAGTGTAAGATGCAATATCTCACCCATAAACCTAATGATGCTTGTCCCTATTCTGCAAGTATGTAGTCGTGAGAGATTTTGTCTTTTTACTACATTCTATTATGGGTAATGTCAAATGCCACATAAATTATTTCTACTGCAGAGAAAAGAGGATTGACTCTCGCTGTTCCTCTTTTACTAACTCACAGCATGCAGCAATGTGCGCTAAACTAAAAGGCTGAATTTACCTCGAGCAGCGACTGTTTAAGTTCTTTGCACCTCTCAACTCCATCATTAATTGCTTTATTCCATCTTTTCCCATAGTTTTCGCTTCATTCCCATACAGTTTTCAACAATGGATTTTGTATTGCATCCCTGTCATACAGTGGGGCAAAAAAGTATTTAGTCAGCCACCGATTGTGCAAGTTCCCCCACTTAAAATGATGACAGAGGTCAGTAATTTGCACCAGAGGTACACTTCAACTGTGAGAGACAGAATGTGAAAAGAAAATCCATGAATTCACATGGTAGGATTTGTAAAGAATTTATTCATAAATTAGGGTGGAAAATAAGTATTTGGTCACCCCAAACAAGGAAAATCTCTGGCTCTCACAGACCTGTAAAGTCTTCTGTAAGAAGCTTTTCTGTCCCCCACTCGTTACCTGTATGAATGGCACCTGTTTGAACTCATCATCTGTATAAAAGACACCTGTCCACAGCCTCAAACAGTCAGACTCCAAACTCCGCCATGGCCAAGACCAAAGAGCTTTCGAAGGACACCAGGAAAAGTATTGTAGACCTGCACCAGACTGGGAAGAGTGAATCTACAATAGGCAAGCAGCTTGGTGTGAAAAAATCAACTGTGGGAGCAATCATCAGAAAATGGAAGACATACAAGACCACTGATAATCTCCCTCGATCTGGGGCTCCACGCAAGATCTCATCCCGTGGGGTCAAAATGATCATGAGAACGGTGAGCAAAGATCCCAGAACCACACGGGGGGGACCTGGTAAATGACCTGCAGAGAGCTGGGACCAAAGTAACAAAGGTCACCATCAGTAACACACTACAACGGCAGGGAATCAAATCCCGCAGTGCCAGACGTGTTCCGCTGCTGAAGCCAGTGCATGTCCAGGCCCGTCTGAAGTTTGCCAGAGAGCACATGGATGATACAGCAGAGGATTGGGAGAATGTCATGTGGTCAGATGAAACCAAAGTAGAACTTTTTGGTATAAACTCAACTCGTCGTGTTTGGAGGAAGAAGAATACTGAGTTGCATCCCAAGAACACCATACCTACTGTGAAGCATGGGGGTGGAAACATCATGCTATGGGGCTGTTTTTCTGCCAAGGGGACAGGACGACTGATCAGTGTTAAGGACAGAATGAATGGGGCCATGTATCGTGAGATTTTGAGCCAAAACCTCCTTCCATCAGTGAGAACTTTGAAGATGAAACGAGGCTGGGTCTTCCAACATGACAATGATCCAAAACACACCGCCCGGGCAACAAAGGAGTGGCTCCGTAAGAAGCATTTGAAAGTCCTGGAGTGGCCTAGCCAGTCTCCAGACCTCAACCCCATAGAAAATCTGTGGCGGGAGTTGAAAGTCCGTGTTGCTCAGCGACAGCCCCAAAACATCACTGCTCTCAAGAAGATCTGCATGGAGGAATGGGCCAAAATACCAACTACTGTGTGTGCGAAACCTAGTAAACGTTTGACCTCTGTTATTGCCAACAAAGGTTATGTTACAAAGTATTGAGTTGTATTTTTGTTATTGACCAAATACTTATTTTCTACCCTGATTTACGAATAAATTCTTTACAAATCCTACCATGTGGATTCATGGATTTTTTTTTTCACATTCTGTCTCTCACAGTTGAAGTGTACCTCTGGTGCAAATTACTGACCTCTGTCATCATTTTAGGTGGGGGAACTTGCACAATCGGTGGCTGACTAAATACTTTTTTGCCCCACTGTATCTATTTATCCATTCACTCCCACCTTCATAAAGGTTGCTAGTTTGACCACCCACTTCTGTCTTTTTTGCATCCATTTATCCAGTTCAGGGTCACATAATGCAAAAATCACAGCTTAGTGCATTTAGAAAGAAAGAAAGTGTACTTTATTGATCCCCGTGGGGAAATTCTTCTCTGCATTTAACTCATTCACTCAGTGAAGCAGTGGGCAGCCATTGGGCGCCGGGGAGCAGTGTGTAAGGACGGTACCTTGCTCAGGGGTACCGAACCCCCGACCTTCCGATCATGGGGCCACCACTCTACCTACTGAGCTATCTCTGCCTTAGGCATGTAGACATCATCAAGACGAAGTTTGTTTTAATGCTTGGTATCAAAAGTGGGAAGACTGTCATTTGAATGTGGTATTAGATGGGCTGAAAGCATGGATCCATCCCGTCAATGTCAATGGTTGTTGATGGTGTAAGGGGGTGGGGGAGATTTTCCTCACACACTTTTCGCCTCTTACCAGTATGCCACAGCTTACCTGAATATTATTGCTGACCATTTCCTTCCCTTTATGATCAAAGTATATCCATCTTCTGATGACTGCCTCTAGCAGGGTAACACACCATGTCACAAAGCTCAGATCATCTCAAACTGGTTTCTTGAACTTGACAATGAGTGCACTCTACTCAAATGGCCTCCACAGTCAGCAGGTCTCAAACCAATAGAGCAGCTTTGGGATGTGCAGCCAAACATTATGGTGTTATTCAATCCTGGAAGAACATGAATTGGACCATAGCTTCTGCAGTAAGTTAAAAAAGAACAAGAAAAAAAAGGCTTGTTTTCAGTAGCCAGAATGAGCATGCTATTAAACAAGAGCGAATTTTGGAGGCACCTTGCTAATCAAGCTAGCATTAGCTGCTAATTTAATTTGTGACTGCACACAATTTATCTCATTTTTATGAGCAAATTTGACTTGTTGTTGCTGTGATGAAAAGAATTTAAAGTTTGATGAGTCATTTTAAGAACAGAAAGCTGAGCTACTTTTGATATTTACCAGTTTTATGACACTTCTGAGGACTCTCCTCAGATAAAGATTCATGTTCAGGTAAATTGGTTTTGGCAGGTGCTGTCCATAAGCTGATGAATCTAAATAATAAACGGGATCTTTGTTGACCTGAAATAGCATTATGCTAAGCTGTGATAAGGCGGTTGCTACCTGAACAGTCCCTACAGGTCATTATTTTTAATCAGTGCCATCTTCTCACTCTGTTACCTCTGGCTTATCCGATAATGTTTATCAACAGCCGTTTGGACCTGCCAATAATATTTAGCAGCACTGCTCGAGGCCTAAATACCAGAGATAAAATATGCAGCGCTGATTTTAGGGGATGTGAAGACAGATATGCAACGCATTTTGAGTCAGCTAATATCAGTTTAAGAGGGCTAGTAACCTTAGAAAACACCTACAGTAGAGTGTGAATATTTAAGTGACTGGCTCGTGAGTGATGGTTGGTGGAGAATGGAGAATTTCCCCCAAATGTGGAGAAAAGAATACATTTTGAGAGCAGTGGTGTGAATGTGTGTGAGCTTGTGTACGTGCGGTTCCATCCCACAGGCTAATAATCATTGCTTCTCTCCAGATGGAGGAGTGTACCCAACTCAGCAGAAGTCTTCCTGCCTCTTCGGGGCAGACAGTGGGGGGGGGGGTAGTGTGTGTGTGTGTGTGTGTGCATATAATGTGAAATACTGAACTGTCATTTACTGAAAATCCTCCAGGACATGAGTATCTCACGGAGAAGAAGGATGGGAAGCCAAATTAGAAAGTGGCTTTGTTAACACATACCTTCAGTTAACAGTGCCTTAATGTGCACATCTTTATTGTGAGTCCAGTACGATATATAATTTGTTGCCATCATTGATCCAGAACTGAACTGCGACCCTCATTTTCTGTCCTCACAGAGAAAGAAAGCTGCTGCAACAAGAAGTGAGATCCTGTTTTGCCTCATCTTTGCATAAATACAATCACAGTTATCGTAGTTAGTTGGTTAATATTAGGAGAGGATGCTTTTTCCCAGTATTGTAGTTTGTAACTGTATTACAGTTTCAGTTCTAAAACCTGGAAGACCAAGTAAAACTGAGACAAACCTTAAGAAGAAAGTAAATGTCCTTAATTTATTCCAGCCTTCATGCTAACCTTTCAGTTTTCTGTTCTGGTTTGGCTCAAGCGGGATCTTTATAGAATAAAGTTCAATGGTAGATTGAACAAGAGGGACACAGTCGTACAATCTACGCTTTGTTTGAACATGATGATGGTGGTATTGTTTATATGCACTCATCTTCATGCACTCCACCTCGAAGCCTCTTGAGTCTGTGCATCACTGTGCATTGTGATTTCTGAGAGGTTTTTGTTTACTTACTCACCACTGCAGCTCATATGAAAAAGTGGTACGCTTCCCTCTGTTTATTTACTGCACAGATTGTGTGGTTACTTTTTCTCCTTGCTTGAATATAAATACAGAACTAACAACATACAGCTTTATATCTTATTCACACGGAACCTGGAAAAGGTGGATTTTAATACTTTTGCTGCATATAAATTGATCAAGCCACAAAAAAATCTTTTACAAGTTGGTAACTGCGTAAATCTGCAACTGCTCTTTGAACATGCCTCGCTTGAACAAGATCTCAATGAGCACTTTAAAAGCACTTTAAAGTAATTATATTGATAATAACATGCAGGAGCTGAAGTGTATTGCCATTAATCCCCTGACTTCAGTTACATAATGTTTTATAGAAGAAAGTACCTCTACAAACATTATGCAAAGCTATCTAATCTATCTCATTCACTGAGCAACATTTATTGATATTCACTCCTTTTACAAGCACTTTTTGCACGATACCAGCACAAAGGATTTATTTTTCCAGTGTGTGACGAGCAGCTCTGGGCTTTGGCTGAATGACAGGTGGAAATGGGCTTCTCTCACACTCCTGTCACAGTGCTGACTGGTGATGTCAAAAGGGCTACCTGTGGCAGAGATGTCCCTGAGAATAAATGGGTTACAGAACACCCACTCAGTGCTATTACTACCACTGCTTGTGGGTTGTGATGAAATGATTCAATCAGCAGTGCACTCACATTTACCCATGCTTGCTTATACATAATACCACCTAAAATCACATCTACAAGCGCTAAAACGCGATGATTTAGGCTGGCACATTAGTCATGCTGTGTCTACAGAGCAGCATCTGATGACAGTATATTGTGTTATTTCTATATATAAAAAAGAAACCGTGCTGACCTCAGTTTCAACTTCTCTGGAGATAAGTTACCTCATAAAACTCCTATATCGTGCTAAATCTGAAAATGTGAGTGATATTTATTGTTTGCCTTCACAATCTGATACAAGCGCTCAGTGCTGAAGGACTTAAGTGATTCACAGTAAATTGCCTTCTTCGTCTTGCCAAGTTAGGTTCCCACTGGGAGAAATGAATCACTGCGAGAGAATTAAATCTCGTCTTGTCTGGTCCTCTCCTGTGCCAGAGCTATAATACCTTTTTAACGTCACGATAATTAGTGTAGCCATGCAGAATTAGAGGATGAAACAAACAAGACGCTCTCTGTTGTGTGTGTTGAACAACTGCCCTCTTTTGGTAGCACTGTGCACTCTCCCTTTATCTTCAGAAAGATAAGACTCAACTTCCTCCTCCTAGCATCCTTAGATGTTTAGTAATTAAAAAGAGGTCTTGTTTTGTTGCAGTAAAGTAGCAGACATTTTCAGCGGTTCAGTTGAGTTAGGGGAGTACAAGTGATGTGTTTGGATGCTGGGTATGAGATGGGTATTGTGCATTAGAAGGTTGCCATCTAGAGGCAGGATACAGACAGTGCATGGGTCTGAACTCAGCTGTGTTGGTTGAATCATTTCATGAGATGAGATGAAGAAGCGTGTGAAGCGAGAGGGCTAGAGGGGAAAAGACACTCTTTGCCTTCCTGTACTACAGCCTCCTTACTGCCTCACAAGCACAACTGCACACACAGGCGTAAACACACACGTGTACGGTTGATAGACAGATACCTCAGAGGTCTCGGCAGTCCTCAGGGCAGCCAGTGGTCGGTGACGTGGACACGCTTAATGTCAGTGCTTAACTGTCAGGATGAAACACCTACTAACCGGGAGCTGGTGACTCAAGAGAATTGTTAGTCATAACTAAATTTAAAAGAGCAAGGCGTTCTCTACTGTCAGGGATGTATTTAATTCATGCCAGCGACATGCACTTTAAAACAAATTGTGACAGTGTGTCATTTGTGTTTTCTCATATTGTTTGACCTTTAATTTAGGAGAAGAAATACAAACCTGTGACTTTTTTTTCCTCTGTTTTGCTTTCAGGTACCCTCAACAGTATTTCCTGCTTCACTGAATGCTTTACTTTCATGTGAGCCTCCTTTTACCCCTAGGTCCTCCTTTTCAAAAGCTTGAAAGCAAGGCAGACTGCTCCCTCGCCATATGTATGTGCATATATATATATATATTTGAAAAGTCTCGGCTCATCCGTGCTGCACAGTTACTCTCAGGCATTTTGACGCCGATCAGGTATAGTCATTAATTTGAGACATTTTTAAACAATGACAACATGCAGCACATCAAACACGAGGCGTGATGCTATGTCATCAACACCTCTGAAGCCTTTATGCTTTATTTTCCCTCTCACACTTATTTAACCAGTCCAAACCTGTCAATTCGGTCACAAAGAGAACTGTTAATTTTAGTCATATCTTCTGTTTTGACAAGCTTTTAGGTGTTTGAGCTGCGCGCATCAGCAATTAGCTGGAGACAAGCAGTCCTGATTGTCCAGAAATAGAAGAGATGAGGCAAAAATAGATGTCTCTTTTTATTTATTTATTTATCTTTGTCAGTGTGCTTCACAAAAGCTGCACTTCACTGATAAGATTTTCTATTGTCAATCTGCTTTAGATTGCTGCAGCTCTATAGATTAGTGATGTGAACTAGTGGCTTTGACACAGTGCAGCTCTCCCTCAGCCCCGAGACAATGAGAATAATCAATTAGCCTTTAATCAAAGCCCGTAAGGATTTTGTAGTAATGACAAATATCGTACGTGTGGTGTAAAATATCCACAGACATTTACGCCAAAGATGCTGAACCAATGTAAAATGCAGATTTCATATTGTAAGTTGTAAACTCGTTTGTATATCAGCGGGGACCGTCACTTGAGAAGTCTCTGTTGCACTGATCACAGGGATCAGTCATCAGTAGTTTGTAATGAACTTAACGATCTTGTTGAAGATTTTGTTTTTAAGCTCACATCATCCAAAAAAAGAAAAAAAAATCATACTTTCTTCTCATAGACTGAATGCAATAAACAAATTAGCTTACACTATTAGTATAATTGCAGCATAACATTTATGCCAATACATCAAAATGAAGAAAATGAAATGTATCAAACCCAGAGGGAGGCGTGTTGGGACGCTGCGAGGCGTTAAAAATGAGTTTATGCAATATGACAGTCACATCAGCGTTCCTCTCTTTAACATTGTTTTCAAGCCACTTTAGAGATTTTTGTGCACAAACATGATGCCTGACATGTGAATTCCTAAGTAGGTCGTACTCCCCTCCACAGCCGCAGAGCCAAGTTGCTCAGTGTGCTTCCATCTTCAAGCTCCATCTGAATTCACTCTATAAGGCACAGCCTTGACTTCGCTTCATCCATTTCCCCTTTTACCACCATACAGTTCCCTCTCTTCCCATTTTCTCCATCTTGCTTTCTCTGTGTGTCTTTCCATCCTTCCTCTTTTTTTATTTCTCTTTTCTTTTTTGTTCACCCCCATGCACAGAACCAACCTCCTTCTCCTGCATGGCACCCCCTCCTATCTCCATAGTTTCAATTTCATCTTGTTCATCAGTTTTATTGGATTTTAATTGGTTTTCCCCTTTGTCTCTCTCCCTCTCTTCCTCTCCCTCTTTCTCCCTGACGCTCTCTCTCTTCCATTCTCTCTGTTTTCATCTTGGAGACAGTGGTGTGCATGCAGCCTCAAATCTAAGTCACTGCCTGTCAGGCTGCTCCGTTTATGCGCTCTGCGACTCTCTTTTCCTCTCCTCTCTCCTCAGTGCTGTGCTGCACTGCATTCCTCGTCTCTCCTCTGCCCACATCTCCATCTCTCCTCATTCTCGTTCTCTTTTCCCTCTTCCTCTACCTGCATCTCTCTCACCCTATGCGCTCTTCTCCCTGTTGTGCATTGCTGCGCTCTGCTCCGCTGTTTGGGAAAATACTCTACCATCTCATTTTTTTCGCGCCAGAGCTGAGTGCACTTCAGCTACTGGTGGAAGAGGAATTAGATGCTCATGGAGCTCCAGGTTTGACTTCCCTTGGATTCCTTGGATCTGTGTGAGCTGGAGAGGAGGAGAGGGCAGGAAGGGAAGGAGAAAGGGGGCAGAAAGCTGCTCAGGTGAGAGCTTCGTGTGCTTGTGGAAGTAAAGGCTTAAAGGTGGTGGTGCTGGTGACGTTGGTTGGGGTTAGTGGCTGATGGTTGTCCGTCAAGGGTCATGCCCTGGGACTTGCGTGCTTTTCGGCAGTTGGAGTTGGAGACCCTCTCCCATTTTTGTCCCCCTTGTGGGGTAACATTGATCCTGGTGCCGGGAAAAACTGCCGGGCACCAGTGGCTGAACCGTGAAGAGTGGACACCATGAACCAGCTGGATGCACCGCGGCCACTGAACTGGACCATCAGAAAACTGTGCCATGCAGCCTTCCTACCATCTGTACGCCTGCTAAAGGTAAAAGAACATGAAATTTAAAAAATAGATGCCTGGAGAGATTTTGTTAAATATGTCATGCAGTCCTCCTGCTATCCTGATGCTTTTCCAAAAGAACATAAGTAGAAAGAGGTGTGAGGGCACAAAATGAATGCTGATGAAGCCGCTGCGCTTTTTGGTGCATACATCAGTGGATGCAATGCAGTCATTAAGAAGTAATAGAGGGGATAATGTTGTTAAAAATGAAGAGAAGTGTGGCAAAGCTGTCGGTGTAACACTCTTAGAGGGAAGCTTAAAGGTTTTGGAAGTAGATGGCTGTGCAAAGTGGATGCGCAAAGAGTGGAGGATAAAAATGGAGATGGGAAAAGCGAGAGCATGATGCTACAGAGGCACGGATGAGAGATTGGGATAGAGAAATTAAAGAAGTGTGATAAAAGAGAAAATGCAAATAATTTAATTATTTTTTTGCTGATAGCCAAAAAAAGAGAGAAAGAAACCGAGAGAAAGAGGAGGAGATGGAAAGACATCAGAGAGGGATCCAGTCTTAAAATAGCAAGAGGGTTACACAGAGGGTGAAGGTGGAAGCATGAAATGTCGAAATAAAGTGAGCGAGAAAAGGGGATGTGAGAAGGGAAAAGAAAAGGTAGATGACAAACTGAGGAGGCATGTAACGAGTTAAGAGAGGATTTGTGGGAATGGGTGAGCGGGAATGTAAAATTGGAGGTGGCAGACATGACTGAGGAGCTTTAGTAAAGAAGTGACAACAGAAGACAGATTTTAAAATGAATTCTGCCATGTACCTCGATGTAAAGAAGTTAGAATTAACCAGGTTTATTTGGGTTTTTTTGGTGAACAAGTGTAAATTCATCTGTGTGCCTGAGCATGTGTGGCTGCCTTTGTGTAAGTGTGATTTGTAGCCTCTGCAAATCTACAGTGCAGTCTTTATAACGCTTGCTTACTGACATTTGTTACCTAAATCCTATTTTTTATGCATTTCTGTGCTTTCATAAGCCAGTTACAGGCACTCTGTAAGACGGTCTATTGTCAGAGGTCTTGAATGGCTCTTCTTCAATGTCCTTTGAGCTAGCTTTATCAAAGTGTGTCACACAACAGTATTGCTGTGATGTTGAACCACACAGCCAGCAAAATCATTGTATGTGCATTAGGATGTTTTGTGTGTGTGTGTGTGTTTTAGCATGTGTTGTGAAACTTTACACGAGAGGTTTTTTTTCAGGCAATTTTATTTCAAGAGTGAAATGTTTGTGTAAGTGAAAACACTCCAAACATCAGTGAATTGATACAAATGTTTTTGGTGGAACATTTCTTCTTATTCGTGGAAACACTTGCCAAATAGATTTTTAGACTCAAGAGTGTGAAACTCTTGAGTCTTCTGGATTAGAAGAAATAATATTTTACCCACCTAAGCTTTATCTGGCTGTAGCAGAGGATGGAAAGTGAGACTTTTTGAATTTCGTGTAACAAATGATTCCCTGGCTCATCCAATAGCTAATCAGGACATATTTTTATCTTAAAAAGCACAGACTGTATGTGAAAGATCCAAGTAGCCACCAGGTCTAAAAAGAAAAGCATTTCTTTCTAATGACCAGCAGGGGCGCTCTTCTGGTTCCAAGAAGAAGTCTGATTGTAAAGAAATCTTTGAGGAAGTGATTTTAATTCCTACTGGATTTGTTACCCCAGTTAACATGTTCCAGATGAGTTTATGGTCTCAAGATTGAGTTTCAGATCTTTTTAAATACAGCATGATATTCATTTTTGCACACTCTGGTCACATTTAGTGCAAAATGGATGATACACTTTAGAGTTGGTGAGTTTTCAGTCATTTTCACCCATAATATTTAGTTTTAATCCCAAAATGATGACAGCCAAAACTCAAGGCTTCTTATTTGTAGTCCACAAACCAATAGTTGATGTTGTGGTGGCACTGTATGTCTTTCACACAAAGATGCTCTGACAGCACCATTGCCACAGTGCTTCGTATGTACACTTAAGAATTACCTTCTCGATATTTTGTACAAAGTGCCTCACTTTGAGTGGATCTTTGCTTCAGGATGACTCCTATAAATAGTGCTGCTTTTGAGCAGCTGAGTTTTCATTTTTGAGGTTATGTTTACAGGCATCAACAGACACAGCTGATCCTTTTGCCTCACCTGTACTGGCACCATGGATGAAGCTATACTACAGAGGATTACGGTTCCTGCAACTACTGAAACAGTTTATGTGAATCCTCCCAGGGAGACATCAGGCTGTCAGTATGAAATTAACCTAATAACCTTTCATTATTGTTGGAAATTTCTGCTTGGCAAGCACTTTCCTTGCAGGCCTCTCTAACTGACCTGCCCCCTGCTGCTAAATGCATACTTAAATTCATGTGTGTGTGACTACAATTTTTATAGGCTGCCAGAGATGTCTCCATGTGTGGGCACAGTGGTGTTTATGCATAGGTGTATAAACATATAGTTATCGACACTGCAGCAAAAAGGTACTAGTGCTGGGTTGTGTGAACAGCGAGTGGGATTGACCATGGAACATTTTTCCATATGAAGCTTCCCTCTTACCTCTAGCCTTTCCATGCACAGGCGTACTCTTTCAGTGTGTTTCATTGTATAAAACCAGAAGTTGTTTTTTTTTTTTAAATAAATCTAAAATCTTGTTTTCTTTAGTTAGTTTAGTTTGGTTTTACAAACATGCTCCTACATGCTACAAACTTTCACAATCCGTGTCTTCTCGAAGCTAACCAGTGATGCAATAACATGTAATTTCTGCAAATAGAAACCTAACCTGCTGACGTACCTCTAGCTTGGGTATCTTTTATGGTCTGGTGTGGAAATGGAGTCAAACAAAACACAGATTGTTGCCCCATGTGAAACTTGCTCTTTTATGTGGACTGATATGAAAGCCCTCTTATGCCGGTTATGGTTTGCGATGCAGGTTTAATAATATGTTTGTCTCTGTCAGAGCCTTTGTTTCTCTCTCAAAACGATCACATCTTTGCAAGATTGAACTTTTTACAAGTGTAAGCCTGGGATTTTGTGTAGACTTTGTTGGATAAAGTGTGAAAAAGGAAAATAATATTAGACAGAAAATTGGAAATCTTGTTTAGTGTTCTGTGCACCTGTAATCCTCAGCTTGTTTCACTCGTGTACCTTTATCTGTTCTTTTTCTTTTCATCTTTTCATCATATATATATATATATATATATATATATATATATATATATATATATATATATATATATATATATATATATATATATATATATAGTGCAAGATGCTAGCAGGCAAGGCATACATGGAACGCCATAACCAAGTGGCCGGCATAGTGTACAGGAACATCTGTGCCGAGTATAACCTGGAAGTCCCGAGGTCAAAATGGGAGATGCCCCCAAGGGTGGTGGAGAATGAACGAGCTAAGATCCTGTGGGACTTCCAGATACAGACGGACAAAATGGTGGTGGCTAACCAACCGGACATAGTGGTGGTAGACAAACAGAAGAAGACGGCCGTAGTGATCGATGTAGCCGTTTCGAATGACAGCAATATCAGGAAGAAGGAACACGAGAAGCTGGAGAAATACCAAGGGCTCAGAGAAGAGCTCGAGAGGATGTGGAGGGTGAAGGTAACGGTGGTCCCCGTGGTAATCGGAGCACTAGGTGCGGTGACTCCCAAGCTAGGCGAGTGGCTCCAGCAGATCCCGGGAATAACATCGGAGATCTCTGTCCAGAAGAGCGCAGTCCTGGGAACAGGACCCTCAAGCTCCCAGGCCTCTGGTAGAGGACCCGAGCTTGAAGGATAAACCGCCTGCAGGGGCGTGCTGGGTGTTAAAAGTTTATATATATATATATACTAGGGGTGCAACGATATTCGTATCGATATTGAACCGTTCGATACAGTGCTTTCGGTTCGGTACGCATATGTATCGAACAATACAAAATTTGTAATTTATTTTATCAACTTTCCTTCTGAAAATGCTGTCTGTGTTGAGCGCTCAGTGAATCTGCTTTCGACTACTCCGCCTAGGCTGCACTGTCGAGCGCAGATCCACTGAGCGCTCAACACAGACAGCATCATCAGAAGGAAGAGCGCAGGGCAAGCTAGCAAGACAGAAGTTAAGCTCTCCTTGCAACATGGCAAATTGAACCTTCCCCACCCTCATTCAGATCTGGCGTTTGGAATTATTTTGGTTTTCATGTGACGTATGACCCTGAAGGTAAGCGCGTCATGGACTTGGTAATTGTGACGTGTATCTTTGTGTGCCACGCAATGCTTAATTACATGGGTGGGAACTAGTGTGTTAGCGAAGTTAGCTCGTTAACGTGTTGGCCGTCTAGCCCCATGCACGGGGCAATCAGGGGTAGCTCGTTAACGGAGATTTGCCGTGTTGTGGCGTTAATGTCATTTCAACAAGATTAACCTGAAAGCACTAGTGGGAACACAACAAATATGACTGCACATTTACATCATCCTAGTGCAAAGACAAGTGGAAGCAGACAAAAACAACAAGCATGCATGCTACAAACTTTACCCGAGTCATTTAGACAGCCGTTAGCACATGATTCTCCTTATGGGGACCTGATATGTTTAATATGCTGCTGAGAATATACCCCAGAAGAAGCGTATAGTATAGCTTTTATTTTGGAAAGAGACATTTCTCTGTAATAAACTCTCTTTTCCAAAGATGAGTGATTCCTCAACCAGGACGTCGGGCTCGCAATATCGCTAGCCCGACATCCTGGGGCTAGCGATTTTTCCAGTCGGGCTACCAAAATCTATCTCTACCCTGCCCGTCGGCCTATCGTAGGAAGGAAAAATATATATGTCAATGCTTTTGCATTCTTTTGGAAATGTAGCTGGGTAATTATGTCATTGGCATCGGTGAGCCACTGTCAATATGTGACATATTGAAATCGCGTTTGAATTTGCGCTTGTTTTTTGCTTTCACTTTGCAATCACGCGAACTGTGTATAGAGAGCGACAGCACTGATTGGTGAGTGATGATAATTTGTGCACCAATTCCTCTGACATCGTCTTATTAATCGTTAGCTTACTACGCAAACATGACAAGTGAAATCTCCCGCAGCTTAAACATGTAAGAGGTTGATCGCGCAGAGAATCGCTGACCGTTATGTGTGTGTGTGTAAAAGCAGCAGGATATATATTTCAGTTCTGCTGAGCCAAATAAGACAGGTCAGGGTGAAGAAGTGACAGCCAAAGAAAAGCTTACCACAAAACGGAAAAGTTATGACAAATCAGACTATAAGGTAAAAGAAAGTGCAGCTTTATGGTTTCATGGACAAAGAATTTCTGTGGCTGCGATATGATGAGCTAAATAACCAGGGCTGCACATAAGTGGTCCGCAGGTGCGCATTCGCTGTCAAAATAAAAAACACGCACAAGGGTTAGGGTTAAATTTAAAAACTGTACTTTTGAGTTAAAATATATATTTATAATTTTAATAAATGACAAATTAAAAAGGCATGAACATTTTTTTTGTATCGAAAGAATATCGAACCGTGACACCAAAGTATCGAACCGAACCGAACCGTGAATTTTGTCTATCGTTGCACCCCTAATATATGTATGTATATATATATATATATATATATATATATATATATATATATATATATATATATATATATATATATATATATATATATATAAGGACGAAAGTGGCCACCGTCACCCATAGGTGGCACCACCAATTTTTGTATCTACAGTAATTCCAGTAAAGGAGATACAATAAGTCTCAATTACAGAGATTAGCCCTTTTTAAATAAATGACATATGAAGTACCCTCTTCCTCACACATACTTTTAGTGTACGTGTGTGTGTGTGTGCCTCTCTTAAATGTAAGATGATAGTTGGAGCTGCTGAAGTGTTTAAACTGAAATTTTACTGACTGATCTGAGTGTTTGCATCAGACTCCCTCAGTATAAAACACGTTGTGCCTCATTTCCATATCCTGATAAATCATACAGATTGGGTCGGCAGGGATTCTTCCAATTACCAAGCTCTGATTATCTGATTAAAATTTTCATGGTTAATGACACCCGTAATACGTGCAATACATCAGGCTCTTTGTGTGCATTTTGTTGTTACCAGGTTTATTTAAACTGGGGAAATGTGCATAACATGGCATTGTAAAAAAGGAAGGACTAATAATTTGCTCTTTATCTTTTTCTTTGTCTGTGCAGGTAAACACAAAAATATCGTTTCTTATAGTTTTTACAAATGTAGTCAAGTTAGTTGACTAAACTAAATACAAAAGCGCTATTTTCACAAGTACTTCAAGGCGAGGGTGTGCTCAGTCAGTCTTCTTTCTCCCAAAGTAACCAAACTCGTCTTCTCATACTTGCACACATCCTGACAGTTCCTAGTGTGTTGACCAAATGCTACTTGAGTGTTGAATGAAACTGGAGGAAACAGCATGTTGTCACACACGCCTAAGGGGAGGGTCCTCGCCCCCCCTTTTTTTCTCACTTTCGTTCTCCTGGTGTAAACAGGCCTCAGAATTGCAGGATGTCTCAAAGCTTGCCCTTGTTTATGTCTCAATTACCCAGCAAATGCTGCAGTTGTAAGATTTCAATTAAAACATTATCGTCCTAATGAGCCAAAACGAGAACATAAGCTGCCAATTAACACATCATTCCTTTTATTCAGGCGCACAAAGGCTATATTTCCTATTTGGCACGCTTCCTCATCATAGGTAGTTAAAACCGCTGTCGGTAAATTTGTATTTTTAGGCTTTTTCTAAATATTTGGATCTTTAAACAAGAGACCAGCTTGAGGAAACAATGCATTCTTTTTTCAATCGAAAAATGCACTTGTCCTGAATAAATACAACAGATAGTACACGAGTCTACCTACCAGTCAGCTGCTGAATAATGTATGAGATTTGATGCTAAAAGGACCTGCAGTTTCAGAATAAATGTATAATTTGGCAAACCACCTCCAGCTTTTACTGTTGAAAATCCCCACGTGCTAGTGAACAAACATCAGTGACACGCGTACAAAATAATGATAATCGCATCCTGCTATTCACCAGTCACACTTTGACACAAGCAGTAGAGTTATGAACTCAAAACATTGACCTTTGGCCCGTGAAGTTACATGTGGGAAATATATGCCAGCGGTGATGGAAGGGGGGCCATTTAAATATGTATGAGGACAATAAGTCATGAATGCTCCTCATGTGCTTCATGAACTTTGCATACACGGTTAGAAAGTCTGACACTGTACTCAGAGAATTTGTATTCTGTAATGTTTATGTGTACATCAGGTTGCTTTATGCATTGAGTTTGCAGCTGCTGAATTTCACGCTCACCTTATACAGCTGCAGGTTTATTTTATGCTGCAACCATTCGACAGTGTGCAGATATGGAGCGAGAGAAAGGAGGGAGAAGGGGAACTGAATTTGTAACTTTACAAACTCAGCAACATTACTGTTGGCATGAATTTGTACTTATTCCTTCTAGTAAATTATTATTTTAAGCATCTTTTTTTCTAGGCCTTGCCAAGAGTCACAGAAGAATATCTGCTGTATACCACTACCATATCGACCCAATAAGTAGATGAGATTTACATGAAGATCAGGAATCATGGGGGAAAAACAAAAGCAAGTCTGGCTCTGTGTAAATGAGAAAAACAATTAAATAAATAAAACTACTGACTCCTTTAGAGTTTACTAAATAGCACTTTTGTTTTTTGTATCTCTTTGCAATTAACTGGTTTCGTGCAGACCTTGTTTGTGATTTCAGAGAGTGTCTCTCTGAGTGGCAGTCACTCACCCCTCCTGCACATCCATCACCAAGACTGGACCACTTTCCATCACTATTCATCACCCATCCACCCTCCACCTGCTTATACTGAAACAAGAAATTGACATGTTTTGTTACGTACGGATGTACCAAAAATAATATCGATTGAATGTTGCGAGGTTTTGGCAACCAGTCCAAACAGTTGGTTTGGCCCCCTTCAAAGGTGTTACCTGTCAGTATGCAGAACTAGTGCGATAAATCACTTTAACAAGGCGTGTTTGTTTGGATTATTGGATATGTCAGTATGCATGGATGCTTGGGAGGTGGGGGGTGATTTGCAATCAATAGCGGGTGTATCAATAGGTCAACAGTAAATCAATAAATACTCAATGCATTTCCGTTTTCACATTCGCTCACGTAATTGCCAGGGGTGTTAGGATCATGAAAGGCCAACGTGAGGTGTGAGGGCAAGATGGAAAAACGAAACTAAAATTAGAGCCTGTATAATCATCTGAGAGCTTCTCCCATATTGTTACTCAAGTGTGTGTAATCAATCAAGTGTTGCTCGGGTTGAATTGGAGCCATACAATCAGCTCTACTTTCACAGTGCAAGTGACATTCAGTCAGATTAGTCTCAAGTTTTTAAATCAGCACCACGGACAGCTCAGCAGGTCACGCTCTCATCTGAAACTCTGCAGGGACACACAGTCCAAATCATGGCCACATTTTATTTGATTTTTTATTCACTCGAGCCCTGATAGCATCTATTCTATCTTACCAACAGTTTGTATGAATTAGCAACTATGTATATATATATATATATATATATATATATATATATATATATGTATATATATATATATATGTATATGTATATATATATATATATATATATATATATATATATATATATATATATATATATATATATATATGTATGTATGTATGTATGTATGTATGTATTGTTAGATTATAATATTATTTTAGGCCATGTTATACCCCTAATTAAAGATTGTGAATTATTAGGTAGTTTTAGTTTGCATTATTCTCCTGAATTAGAAGAAGCTGATAACTATTACATTAGTTAAACTGATTTGCATTACATTAAATTGCTGACTTGTTGTGAATGAATGATATTGTTTTACGATGCATTATATTGCTGAGTTATAAGAAATACTGTTCGCAGAAGGTTATTGTCTAATTTGTCTGAGTAGAAGAGAACAGAGTGTGCTGGAGTTTTCTGCCCCATTTCAGCAGGAGCAGATAAACAGGGAGCCAAGGTCGTAGCTTAGGCGCTGTGTGAGAGAAAGCATGTGAATGTTTAGGCTTTGTATGATAAGGTGGAGGCACCAGAGGCTATAAAAGTTTGAGCAATGCTCCACCATTTTGAGATTTTGAGGCTGTCTGCATCAGTGTCCATCTCCCACGTGTGTGATCATTAAATCATCGTTTGACTCAACCCGACCGGACCAGTGTTGTTATTGTGGTTTTTCTCTTGTCTCCATCCCCAATATTTTGAACCTTAACAGTATATTAGGGGTGCAACGATACACAAAATTCACGGTTCGGTTCGGTTCGATACTTTGGTGTCACGGTTCGATATTTTTTCGATACAAAAAAATGTTCAAGCATTTTTAATTTGTCATTTATTAAAATTATAAATATATATTTTAACTCAAAAGTACAGTTTTTAAATTTAACCCTAACCCTTGTGCGTGTTTTTTATTTTGACAGCGAATGCACACCTGCGGATCACTTATGTGCAGCCCTGGTTATTTAGCTCATCATATTGCAGCCACAGAAATTCTTTTGTCCATGAAACCATAAAGCTGCACTTTCTTTTTGCCTTATAGTCTGATTTGTCATAACTTCTCCGTTTTGTGGTAAGCTTTTCTTTGGCTGTCACTTCTTCACCCTGACCTGTCTTATTTGGCTCAGCAGAACTGAAATGCTTTTACACACGCACTCACATAATTTCAGCGATTCTCTGCGCGATCAACCTCTCACATGTTTAAGCTTGCTGCGGGAGATTTCACTTGTCATGTTTGCATAGTAAGCTAACGATTAATAAGACGATGTCAGAGGAATTGGTGCACAAATTATCATCACTCACAGATCAGTGCTGTCGCTTTCTATACACAGTTCGCACGATTGCAAAGTGAAAGCAAAAAAACAAGCGCAAATTCAAACGCGACTTCAATATGTCACATATTGACAGTGGCTATATATATATATATATATATATATATATATATATATATATATATATATATATATATATATAGTATAGATAACTAGAATGATAACTAGAATGATATAACAGAATATAACTAGAATGATGCAGATTTCAGTGTCAATTTCAATGGGTGAGTTACAAACATGCAAAAATGACCTTATTAAAGTCTGCACTGACAGTGTCACCTGTTTAAACCTCCGACAAACTCATGGGAATGGCCGTGTAGGCATTGCTGTCTATGCATGTCTGAGCATGTGGTAGTCTATGAATAATTGATACGGCCTTGGTAATTGTGACGTGTATCTTTGTGTGTATATGAAAGGCTGAGTCATGTTTGTAAGATTAGAACCTATTATACAGGCTGTGCAAGCCACTCGTTTATTGGGGAACATTAGTGTGAGCTGTTCATTCTTTCAGTTCAACACTCAAAAACTTGATAGAGAATTATTATTTTTCGCAGCCAACCTGCCCGCTTGCTAAAATTGAGGTGCCATTTATCATGCAAAGGCAACAGACTGAGTGGATTGAATGTTATTGTTTTCACACTGTGCATATTGGCTGATTTGATATTTTTCTCAGGTGCATGCGGTGATATCGCTTGCATAAGCAGTTACAGTAATTTAACTTTTATCATTTTAAGAAATCAAATAAAAACAGAAACTGTTTTTCTTGTTATTTTTTACTCCGTTTGTATTAGACTACATATGCACATATGGTGAATCTTGAGCGAACATTCATCATTGTGAAGCTTTTTCTTGAACTTTAACAACATAATCAAAAAAAGAGTCTTCACACAGCAACATAGTGTGACCGTTATTGAAAAGACATCTAGCACCTTGATTGTTGTGTTGGAGAGCTGAAGCTGCAGTGCGGCAACCAGATGAAGCATAGGTAATACGGCGTCTTTATTTATGAAAAGTATTTAAAGATAATACAATTGTTTTAATAGGAAGCAAATTTTAACACAAAGCTTTCATCGGTGAGAACAGTGCTCTCTGTCTGTCGTGCCTTTGCGCTGAGCATCAGCTCTCCCTCTTCTTTCTCTCTGTCCTGCTCTCATTGTTTTCTCCCTACTTCTTCATCTGCCACTCTAATAAGTATCCTCTCAGACTCTGTCTCTTCATCTCAACTCAGCTCACCAAAAAGAAAAAAAAAAGCCATCTTGTCATGTTACTTGGCTGCTGTTTTTTCATCATTTTGCTTTATTTTTAAAGCTAGAACTTGTCACAAGTGGATACTTGTTCAGGATCCCTTAGCAACACAATTTATTGCACTAGGTGTCCTTGGATGAATTTGTTTCTATGCAGAATTATATGTTAACTGTCTTTTCTTTCCCAACTAAACACCTAACAAAAACAAAATTAAACTAACTACAGTCTTGAAATGTACTCCACACTAACCCCGACCTGCCTCTTTAACCCATCTTTGTCTCTTAAAAAAATGAGTGTTTGCTCTCTGTTTTCAATATTGCTCCAACCTGTGCATGACTCCATCTGTGCCAAAGGACGCCAGTGGCTCTGAGAAGGCATCAGCATTTGACACCCTGGGAATAATAACATCTTGGATAGATTGACAGGCTTTGATGGAGCATTCACATTTTCCTGCGTGGAAGCAGTTCAATACTTCACAAATCGATGGCTTCTCATGTATGTGCATGAATTATAAACCAAAGGGCAGGCATTTAGCTCACTGTAGGTAAAATAACGAATGTAACCGTGTGCTGTGAGCTTACGATTTGTCAGATTTTCAGTATGTTTTATTCAAACTAGCAGAGCTATGCATTTCCTGTTGTTTCCAGCCTTTGTCCCATGTTAAACTGATAACTATGTTACGCTTGCCACATAAAGTACTAAACTGTTCTCATTTATATTGGTCGATTTGCAATGGAATACTTTCCACCCAGCATGGTTTTCTGCAGTTTAAATGTCTAATTTTGTTTCAGGCGCTCAGATTTATTAATACTCCAAAAGTGTTGTTCAGCTGTCCAGCACCCTGCTGCGCTGCACAGTGACTGGAAGTTTGATAGGTCATTGGTCAAGTTTCATACACCTGTCTAGGTCTCCCTCTGAATTTAGTAATCCTTTAATCAAGGTTAAATAAGGTGTACTTGTTTAAGATTACTTGCTGGGGAGGAAGTGGGGAATTTTTCTTCTCTCTGTAGGAATTGTTCTCTATTTGTGATGATCATTTTTCAGCACCACTTCCCGCTGCCTGCACAGTATTTCCTCCCTCACTCCCCACTTCCTCTCTGTTTTTAGGTCTTTGTCAGCAGCTGTGTCTCTCCCTGTATCCATCTCCCAGCAGCACTTTTTCTCCATTTTGTATGTTGTTCAAAGGAGTATTTTTGTGTTGCCAATCTTACTCAGGTCATTAGCTGCGAGTGGTGGCATATTAAGTTGTACTGGGGAAGCTGAATGCTTCCTCCAAAATGATACCCTGTGTTTTCATTCACGGATCATCAGACGAACACAGGAACCCCAGAACATAATACACATGGTGCCAAACATTATGCACACACCGGTACACCCATTCGGTTAACCAAAACAGGCAAACCAGAGAGACAATATTGTTTTATAGCTCATGTGCAATTAGCCTTCTTCTGGCTTAGAGGTTTATGAGGACTTTTTATAGACGTGGATCTCCTCTCTAGCAAGATGGAGGAAATTGGGAAGAAGACAGTGGAAGAATTGGGCCCTTTTTCCCCTTAGCTACAATGACACACATATGCACTCATGTGCAAGAATACAAAAACCTATGCAGTTTGCACATGACTGCCTGTGGACAAGAAGGGTCTGAAGATCAGCTGTAACACTAAGTTTCTTTTTTTTTTTTTTTAAATAAACTCGATTCCTGCAGGTCACTGTGAATCTTGAAGGAACGACAGCTGCATGTTTGCAAACTGTCCTCTCCTTTTCTGTTTCCCACTCCAACTTTCCTTTCCTCCATCTCAGCCTTTATCTCTATGGTGCCGTCTCCTTTCCTTCCCCTCAGCCTCTCGCTGTCCATCTCTCTACCTTTTGTCCCCTTTAAACGGAATGAGCAGCTCTAAATCTCATGGCACTGCTAAGAGGACGGCACCCTGGGGATGTCCACCAGCTGCAGTCTGTGAATGTGCATGTGTGTGTGCCACTGTACTCCTTTTCCCAAGTGCATGGCTAGATACAACTTCACCATCTGTTGAAAATATTCTGGATGGAGATGTGTATTAATGGGACTGAGAAAAAAAGGGAGCCAATGTGGAGGTATACAAAAAAAAGTGGGGAAAGACCCAATTTATCACAGCTGTAAATGGGATGGTGCGCATGTATGAGGATGTGTGTGTTTTTCTGACATAGAGAGGGGGGATGGTAATTTGGGATGAAGTTGTGTACGCGAAGGACATCAGAGGGAGATGTGTAAAAATGTGCCTGTGTGTGTATGACTGTAAATTGGATACTGGGACATGGAAAATGAAAGTGAACGGCATGGCCACACAGAGCTATTTTTGTCCTCCCATCTATCTCTCAGTCTCACACTCTCACTTCTGGATTCCTCTCACCCCCTCCTCCTCCCTAAACTTTACTCCTCCCTTTCTTTCCTCTTCTTGTCATCTCTGTCCTCTTGCCCCTTCTCCAATATGTCTGATACATCTGTTGCCACATAAGCCTAGTCAAACCACTCCATCCTCAGTATCCCAACTTTTAAGGATAAGTCACACTTTCATCATCTGCTGTTGTCACTGCTCTATCCTGCAGGAATAACTGCCCTTTTAGATAAAAAAAAGTGGCTGCTCCACTTTGGGTGCCAAAATATTGTTGCTTTTTTCTAAAAAAAAGGTTTTTTTAAATTATCTGCGCACTCTGTCTTTTACATGCCCTGCAAAATTTAGCATTTCAGTGTATTATTTTCTGTCCAACACAATTTTACTATTAAGTCATGTAATCATTTTTTTCTTCGTGTTCACACAGTACTGAAGTAACACTGTTGTAAACCCCCGAGGAGAATTCTTTGGAAAATTCTGCAGTAGTTTATGCAGGATTTCCCTCCACTTCTTTTCATCTTTTTTTTCCAATTCCTGCAGCCGACAGCTCAGTTACGGTATATTAATCTGTATCTATAAAAATTCAATTTCTTCCTCTGCTACAGTGAGACATGAGTTTTGTGCAAGGAGAAATGAGGGTCACTCTGCTTGACCAGATAAGTAGCAGATTAGCGGAGAGATAAAGGAGAAAATGGGAATACAGTGATAAAGTCTTTCGCATGAACAGTGACTGCATGAAGCTATTTCAGTTTGTGTTTCACAGAAAGGCTTTTAAGTGTGTGATTGCTTTGAATGATGGTCCCCATGTGCAGCTATAACACAAAGCATGGGTTGCCATTTGTGAATGCAGTTCTATGAAGCGCAAAGATCATTGTATACAGTGATCAGCATTGCTCTTTACAGCTGTACAGTTCATCTTTTTGTTCTTAAATACTTTGTGCAGCGCAGACATACAGTATGGATGTTCGAACATTGTGCCTCCCTTTTGAGTGCGCAACAACAGAGGCAGAACATCAAGAGGATTATATACTCTGTGAGGACAACTAGAGACAGCACTGCTCGCTCTGCCTGCCTTTCAGTGTGTTCCCACAAGGCAGGAGGAAAGTAGGATGCATCACTTTCCCAAAGAAAAAGAGAGAGAGGGAGAATGGGTGGTGAAGGGGGACAGGGAGAAATAAGAAAAGACACAATAAGAGATGGAAAATAAGGGGAAATGCTGTGCCAGGATACAGGAATGAATGAGCAGATGGAAGGAGGAAAAGAAAATAGGATGCAGGAAGTCTGTGTATTGGTGAATGTGTGCCCGTTGTTCTGTGGGATTGCTGGCAGGTGCTGTGGCCGCTGATCGCACGAGCCCCAGTCCTGCCAGCAGCCTTATGTAATGAAGCTTTATCTCTGCCACTCCACAAGGGTGAGAGGCACTGCGGCACAGTGCCATGAAGAAATATCGAGCTGGAGGTCATTAATGAAGAACATGAATGAGAATTGCCTGTTCAGTTTCTCATTCCTTAATTAGATTGGTCGCCGAACCCTTAGTAAAGTACTGACCACTGATTGGTTATGAAATCAGACATTTCATGAACTTCAGCCAGTAAACGAGTTTTATTGACTCCTGTATACAGTCCAGTGCCAGTTATTGAAATGATAATAAGCAGTAATGTGACAGCACAGGACCCTGCAGTCAACACGAAGCCAGTAAACCATGAAATTACACAAAAGGAGTCCTCTTTTTCTCCATATTTAACAGTGTTGATATATACTGTGTTTTAGAGCATATAAATATACTGATCATACATTCAGAGGTTTTAATTATGTGTCAGTTAGCTTATAGGTTAGCAGACTTGTTATAGTTGTGTTAATTCTTATTTTGCTTTTACTTGTTGTATTCAATTCATTTTAGTTTTACCTTTTTGAACATTTTTATTGTTAGTTTTATTCTTCTTAATTAATATTGAATGGAAGGCATATGCCAAAGGCAAGATTTAAGAAAATCTGAAGAAATCGAAGAATTTATGAACAAAAGATAAACCAAGGTTTACCTGTGGTAGAAAAGTCAGCTAGCGGCAGGTAACACAACCCTTACAAATAAAAGTCAAGACATAAGACCAGAATAAACAGATCGACACAACAAAGAACTGAGTAGAGACACTAAAAGCTATAAATACACAATGTAATTAGGGAAATGGGAAATACCAGAGTACACATCTGCAATCAGTCAGGGAAAACAAACAAGGGAAGCAAAATGAAACACAGTGCACATAAGAGTCTAACAAAATAAAACAGGAAATAGCTAAATATGGAAACATCTAAGATGCAAACAGAGCCACAGAAAACACACTGGGCATAAAAATTGCAACTTAGGGAATAAACTGATAATTATAATAATGGAGTACAAAAGAAGGCATAATTAAAACTGAGAAAAGAATAGAATCATGGAAATTAAAAAGAGATAGTAATGACAATACAAACTTGAAATGACGTCAACAAAGAACAAACATGTTGAAAATGTAACAATAAACAGAACTAAACAGCACAATAACACAGGTATTACAATACAAATGCAACAGATTACATTACAGGCATGTCATTCATCATTTCATTCATCTAGTTTAAGTTTTTGGTTTTTAGTTGGTTTTAGTTAACTATGATAACCTTGTAGACTAATAAGGTTTTCAGAATAAAGACAGAGGTTTCTGCGGCATGAAGGTGGATCTATGTTTACCTGAAACAGCCTGTTGCACCTCACCACCATCTCCAGTGGAGGTTTTCTCCAGTGGTGTCAGGTATATATTTACATTGCATAAGCAAACCTGTTGAGCAGTATTAGTAACACCATGGAAAAAAGACACAAAGCTGCTTGGAACAGTATATGAAAGTGAATTTATTGATTTACATCTGTTTCAGTATGCCTTTTTATGCTTGGTACTAATTCATGCCAAGTTACTTTCACACTATTAAAACTGTTTCCAGGAGATTTTATTGGTGCCTACCTTCATTTTGGGACCATGCCAAGTGTAAATGCATGCCAAGTGTAAATGCACAGGTGCATTTAAACAGGTCTGTTTAAATGCAGCCAATTAAGGTTGAAGTTAAAGCGCATCTGATGGTGTTAGTAACTGTAAAAATACACATGAGTATTGAAAATGCATTGACTTATAATAAAAAATATTTTAACTCTGGAATTTACAGGTTTTACTGAAGCATTCATTTAACTAGTGACTTCATGCTATTATAATTTTGGTGCATTCTTCATAGCTCCTCGCCTGCGCCTCCTAAATGAAGTAGGCGGCTCTTTTCATTGGTCAGTTTTTGCAGAAGAATAGCAAAATGACACATAAAACACCCACTTTTAGTGAAGTGCTCACAGAACCTGATGAAGACTGTTTTGGTAAATAAAGAATGCTGAGGTTTTAAGGTTTTGTTAAGTCAGTTAATACAAATAATGCACAGTTATGTCAAACTGACTTTGCAGTATAGCACACAGAATAATATGCAGGTGAGACCTTTGAAGGTAAAGCAGGAAAACACACATGGTGCATTACATCAGGTTTTCTGGTTGTTCTTTTTGGGTTGTGAATTCAAATGCTATATTTTAAGAGCCAACAATTCTCACACACAAATTTCAGCCGTCCTCCTTCAGGTCTAGGTAAAGGGACAGGAGGATTTTCAAACATTGCACGGTTGAGTGGAGATGGGTTGAAGCAGAAAAAGAAGTCCTTGTTTTTAGTTGTCGATCAGGAGAGGTCATATTCAGTACATACGGTACTGGAGCATGTAGAACTGCTGCGATTCACATTATTCATCTGTTTCTTTCCATCCGTTTTGGGACTTAATGTATGCCTTTACCTCGGGGTGGATGTTGCCCCATATTTGAGTTTGAGCCATGATATTGGCCCTTTTCCTGATATAGTTTGCAAGTCCTGCAGAAGCAGCTATCTTTCCCTAAAGTCTGTATGTATTATTCTCCTTGTGACAACCCCCATTAGCTCTGTTGACTCACTTCTTCTGTTATTATGTAATCTCTATTTGTCGTACCCTTTAGTTTCTTCAAGTTGCTGCCCTTTTCTCTATTACACTAAAGTTTAACTAGGTAATAACGTACCTGGATATGTATACCATTAATATGCTGCTACTGGACTGACATTGTTTGTGCCTTTTTACAGACTACCTGTCAGTATTTCTCAGTGACTACTTGAGTTAAGTGGATAAATAGATCGGCTATATGTGATTGGTTCAGTCCATCAACTGTAATTATTTTGCAGGGTTTTGCCTCCCATTGAACTGACAGTTGAAAATTTTTAACATATCGCTCACCCCTACCGCCCACCCGTGCACTAAACCTCACTTTGTGTATTAAATCTGGGCTTTTGAACTGTGTTTCCTGTTGTGATTCCTGCTTTTGAGTCTATTTTTTGGGTCATGAGCTGCTACACTGTTAAAGAGGGTCAGGTGCTTAACAGTAGCAGCTGCCAAGAGTGGCAGACAAAGAAAGCCTAGACCTCAGAGAGGCTGTAAATGAGAGTAGCTATTTGGGGAAACCTCACACTCCACAGCTTTTCACCACAGGTGCAGCGAGAGACATACATGACTCATTTTATGGTCAGACACCAGCTCATAAGTACGCATGAGGATGCAAAGTACACATCCACTGAGAGATATGCATACATTAATGTCTATGTGTGTAAATTTGGATGTCAAGTGAAAATTCTGTGCATGCACCCCCAAGCCCAAACATGCATGGGAGCAGACACACAGTATAGCCCATATTTGCATGTTTGTATGGAGACATTGTTCCCCTATGAATTGAATAGATTGAGAGAACGGGGTAGATGGCTGAGATGGGAATAGGGGGAAGAAAAGCAATTAAAGTGGCAGTCCAATGGTTATTGGTGCAGCAGAGCATTGGATGAGACATTCACTGGCTTAATTATGCTTAGACCTTACCACGATGACACACCAGGTATTATGACACACTAGGATAGCCAGGAACATGTGAAGTTTCAGTGTGATCTGCTCATGGGTGTATAAAGAAAAGAGCTGCCATTCAGCCTTGTTGCTTCTCAGTGGTTACATGTGTTACTGCAGTCCACCCGCTGTTTTACATCCATGAATCTGACTCTACTGTACATCACATGTAGATTAAAAACCCCAAACCTATCGATTTCTCTTCTGTGCATCACCTTCTCTTTATTCCACACAGTGTACAACACAGACAAAGCTTCCAGGTCAAAAGAAATGAAGCCAACACGGAAGTACCTTAAACCTGATGGCCACCAGATGGCAATAGATGTGGTAGCAAAAAGACTTTTGCTTCTTTAGAAGTCTATGCTTTCTGTTGTGACCTTTAACCTCAATCAACACTTCCTGTCATTCATTTTGGGTCATATGAACTACAAAATTGGTCACACTATGTTTCAAAATGAAAGATTATCTGTGGTATGAAACCACATGGTCATTGGTCATTACCCAATGAATATGTCATTTCACAGTTACATCCATTTTTTTTAAAACTAAATGGTAAATGTAGTGGTTCTTTTACAGTGTTATACTACTCTACCTGAGCACTCAAAGTGCTTTATCCAACATGCCTATGTCACCTGTTCACAAAAGGACTTTTTTCTACACTTAAGTGCTGAGTGTTAAACAGAAGGAGCAAATATTGGAAAAGAAATCATGTGCTTTTCAAATCATCCTTGTTATCAAGTTCTTATTTAATGATATAATTGATAGCAAGAACAAAACTAGGCAGATTGGTTTGTATGTATGTAAACAAAGTATTAGTAAAAAAGTATATAAATGCATCTTAAAGTGTCAAATTCCAGCACTTTAAGTTATACTGTGGAATTTCCAAGCTGGATTCAGTATCCCTCTCTCTCAAAGTGTTCCTTATTGCGCACATGTCCCTACATCTCAGTTTTTGTGGGCTGACAGCCTGACAGCAAGGGTAAAAAAAAAAATGAGCCTAAAGGAAAGGAAAGAAAAAATATGAGTGCTAGAGAAGTGCTTCAACAATGGAAAGTGAGGGTTAAAATCAGCCCATTTTCAGGAAGATGGAGAAGCAGAGAGACTTTAAGGACTGAAGACACTAATGAGTTGCTGAGAGAATGAGGCGATAAGTCAGGAAAGGAGTGAAAAGGTCTGTTGTAAAGCAGCAAAAAAATAGGAAGAGCACACGCAAACAATGTGATTAGTAAGAGAGCCTCCGAGCAGAGAGAGGACGCTGAATAAGAGTGGGAACCCCTGATCCTTTGCCAACCGTTTTTGCCTTATCAGGCTGGTCCAGACATGGGAGAAAATCTTGTACCCGCAATGCGCTGTGACTGTTGCCCATTCTCCTGGAAAGTGCCCCTAACCCTGTCCTATCAGCTCAGAGGTCGACTGCCAGTGCTAGTGGCTCTTCATCGTTGGCTCTTCATCTTTAGGTGCTGAGCTCAGCAGACATAAAAGCCCACAGATGCATTCACAGTATGGGCAGACACATGTATATCAACTAGAGTCAATGATCGAAAGTGCCCACTTACTTTGTGTGTTTGTGCGCACACACTACTCTTTGTATGGGACCAAGGAAGGTTTTAGTGAGTGTGACTTTCACTGATGACTGACATTGATGAGGCCGTTGATGAGTTTGATGAGCTTGTGCAGCCATTTCTCCATTCGAAGGGAGAAAGCCAGCAGACTATGTTATGTCATTTCAACTTGACACAGGCGTGAAAAATTAACATAAAAGGCTTTCAAATCAGTCTTCTTCCATTTAAAATTAGATATTGTACACGGTATGAGAGCAAGAAATAGACAGAGCGGGGTGTGGATTAACTTCTGTTCAGCGTGTGCAAAACTGTGAATGTGCTGACTCGAAACTCCGTGGAAATTACATTAAGACGAGATGAGATTCTCTGTTTGCAACAAGCCCCCCCCAAAAAAGTCGAGAAAAAGCAGCATATCTCTTGTGAAAAGACAAAGGAAGATGTATTGTGCTTGTGATCATATACATGCTTTCTTTAAACTATCTTATTACTGAGTAAGTGTTTGCTTCTCAGGATAGATGCATGGCGTAGAATCGATTCGGGGCAAGTGAGTTGTTGATGTCCTCGTGTTTCTGCCCATCTGTTGTGGTTTAACCTGTCTTGCTACTGCAGCCCACATGTTCCTGTCTGTTCTTCCTTCTCTCTGAAGCACACCTGTCTGAAGGAGAAACAGCATGTTCGCTAATTGTAAAATCTTTCAAAATATGTTGAAGTTACACATTTTTAATATATAATATTCCCTCTTTTTAAGCTGCCAAAGCTACAGTTTTGTTTTTGCTTCCTTTAACATTTGATTGACATGAAATGCATGAAAATGACAAATTTGTCATGACACATTTTAGAAGTGCCTACAAGAAAACTGGCAATGGCTATGATCCCAGTATAACATTACGCTTCTTTATAACATGCATATTGAATTAAACAGTCTTAGACATGTTTTTTTCTTCTAAAAAAAGGACCATTCAGACTCATTCTTCCAACCACAATTTATCCCATCAATGGAAAAAAAACACCTCTGTGCCCTGTGTAATACTGCTGCATCACCTCGCCTGTTTACCTGTTGCTATGTGTGGTGGAGCTGCCTGAGCCCCACCAATAGTGAATATTGGTGGAGACAAGAGCACAAAAAGCAGCTTAGACAGAAATAACAGCAAAACAAATCTCATTGTTTACAACAAAACAAAAAAGATGTCCAAACAACAGACACAGCTTCTTTCTTGGTCACAAGTTATTTTAGTCTCTCGTTTCTTCGTCCTTTGTCTTTCTTTACTGTTTTTTAATATAACGATGAAGCTTTACACAGCTGTTAACTGATAGAGCTGATCAAGGCGAGCCATTCCACTTCCCAGTAATCCTATTGTACAGAAATTGGCTGCAATGCAACCTAAATGAATACAAGTGATTTAGAGAAACATCTAAAACAATAGACAAAGTAGGACACTATTTATATTGGTTTTAAAAGTACAGCAACAATATCCCTGTAATTTCCATTATAAGGATGACTATTTTGCCCATAAACCACTAACATTCTGCTAATACATGCCATGTCTATTTCTAAACTAGACCTTAAAAGCACAATTAAACTACAGCAGAAGCATGCATACAGTTTGTGTACTGCACTAAAAGCTGATTTTTGTGGTGGCTACTGACTGACTACTGCTAGAAGATACCTGAATGTTATAGAGTGGCTCATGGTGCTGGCAAGTCCCTAATACTTAGAGAAATATATTTTATTACAATCAAAACCCTGAAAAATGCAAAAATGGGCTCATATTCAATCCATCCATCTATCCATCCATTTTCTTCTGGTTATTCGGTCGCAGGAGCAGCAGCCTAAGCAGAGAAGCCCAGCTCTCCCTCTAACCAGCCACCTCCTCTAGCCTGTCCGGGGGAGAACATTGGTGTTCCCACGCCAGCCGAGAGATATAATCTCTTCAGTGTGTCGTGGGGCTGCCCAGGGCCTCCTCCTGGTGGAACATGCCTAGGGCACCTCACCCAACATCTAAGACACCCCAGGTCGAGCACCCACAATCACCCCTCCCAGGGACTCCAAAAAGGCCGGGTACTTTAAACTGTAATTTGGCACATAAGCATAGACATCACACCCATCCCCCGACCCAGAGGTTCAGGGAACAAACCCTCTTGTCCACCAGAAAAACTCCAACATAATTATTGTTTCAGTCTCTTAGATCAAGAACATGATGAAAATAGTAAGAAGGAAAGCGTTTACCGTGTGAAATTGACGTTTTCCAGCTACAGCTCCATTATCTCATGAGCACCTCGATGAAATCTGAAGTCAACAGAGTGGGGCTGTACATAATATGAATGCTACCAGGCTTGTTAGCAGTGTCCAGCATGCTCAATGGTACTGTAGTTTTGTAAATGTCCAATATAATGTACTCAAGTTTCACAAATTATTAAAGAGAGTTAAATGTGTATCATATGTGTTGTTTTGTACAAGTTATATTAGAATTGTGAATAAGAGGTTAAGCAGTTAATATAGCTATTATTCCCCTCAGTGGTTCTGGTGGTTAATTACAGAGAAATGATAGATTCAAACCAATGAAAAGCCCCAGTGACTATTTTGTCCATCCATCAGTATTTGAAAAGATTGTATCATGTATGAAATTATAACTGGCTTGCAGGAGTTAAAGTTTGCTTGGCCAAAAGCATCAACAGTTATTAGGTAAAACATATTTTGAGCTTCGTCAAGATTAAATCTTAAGTAACTTCACGGTATCAAATTTGGTTTTGATAGATAAAATCATACGTGGTGGAAACTGACATGGTGCTTTGAAACTGGCACAATCACATGAATTCTAAGGCCAATTCATGGCAATTGTATGCATGGTTCAAAAATGAGGTGTATAAACGCACCACTGCTTTGACTCGCAGGTGGTGCCAGAGTGCTCAAGGCCCAGACATGATGAAAATCACACAATTTTTCCAATCAGTGTGCCAAATTTCAAAACGTTTTACCACAAATTCAAATATTTGAAGGAAAAAGAAGAGGAAATACGCTCACTAAATGGAAAGACTGTGGAGGCCTACTGAGTTTTTTTCTGCTTGGCACCATGTTACACATTTTTCTAACCTAAAATGTCATTTGATGTAGAAAGAGATTATTTTACACAAGCTCGATGAGGTTCAGTAGACAGCAGCAGAGAAAGGGAGTGAAAGAATACAATAAAACATCAAGTCCACTTTGATTGTGGAGCATGTGAGTGTGGGGCCAGTGCTGATTGCCTGATTATTTAGTTAATGGTGCTGTCCTCTGAGACCCAGCTGGCCTGACAGTTCATTTCACTGGACTGGTTCTAAGTTAACAAAAGGAATGTGTCCCCTTTTTGCTGACTTTTAAAAAAGTTATACAGGTAAAAGAAGTTAAATAATGTGCTTCCTTAGAGGCCAAAGTTTTAAACTCATCTGACTGATTATTATTGACCCATTTGTTAGAGTATGAACCGAGCACTGACACTGTAAGTGCATCTACGGCCTGCAGAGTGAACCCTGTTTGTTGCAGCTCTCTCCAACCAGACGATCATCCCACCGTTATGCGGTTAGAGATGAGAAATACTTATTACCCCCATATTAGCAAATTCTTTGGTTACAACAGTTAAAACAACGACTAACTCATTAACCCTTCATCCACTGCTGTTACTGCACCTGTCTCTTCACAACATTAAAACCACTGACCAGGTGTAGTAAATAACATGGAACATCTTGTTACAGTACAGCACAATGTCCTGCAAGGAGACACTGGGTCCTGACACCTAGACACAGATCAAACATGTGTAACATTGTAGCACATGGGGTGGACCTACAATATATGTTCCAGTGGTTTTAATGCTGTAGCTGATCTCTCTTTATTATCCCTCTCGCTGTTACTACCCCTCTTTCTCCTTGGCTCACTAATTAAAAGGAATTTGTATGCTTTGACTCCGGGAAATTTTTCTTGCTGAGGTAATGATTTGTAAATACAGGCCATTTACTGTACCATCCACTACCTTTTTGTCCAATTAGAGGGCTTGACACAAATCCCTGCTGAGCAGGGACAAATGGCAAACAAAGTGGTAATTATCTTCAAAAGCAGTTAAGACGGTGCTGGCGGTGAAATTGTGATTGTTAAGAGAAGATTCATATGCAACACATATCAAAACCGTGGACCAGAAATTCCCACGGAAATATACAGCATTCTGTACAGATGTTATTTATAGCATTATTACTCTGGCGTATTTTCATTACTGCGATTTTGCTGAGGGGCATCATTCTCGGGTCTGAGTGAGATAGAGAAGCATAGATGAAGAAAAGGAATAAATAAATTGTCATGTGCTTAATGTTAATGTAAGCATCTGATGTTTGAGTAAGAATCCATATGGCCCCCCACAAGCTGAACCCTGAAGACTGGGCCTGTATTGAGGATGTGAATGTGTTGTGTCTGGTAGATCCTGGAGTACATCGTTGGATAAAGACCCGGAAATCATGATGTTAAAAGAAAATAAAAAATAGCCCTAAGTATACAGCAAACAGAAATCAAATGCATGTTGATGCATGCCTGTCTGTGTGAGTGTGCATCGTTATATGCATGTATCACAGTGAGCGTGCAAGGTTATTTTGTGCCAGGGTTTTTGTCCTCGTTAGCCTGTCATGTCTGTAGTTAAACAAAGCATTGCCCCTGCCCATCCAATTAGACTTAGATTCCCGCAGCACACCGACGATGACACGTGAACAGACACTCCATTAACACTGATAGAGATGGATGGGAAGGGACAAGAGACGGGAGAAAGGGGAGATTTTTAGCCTTCTAGCTTTTTTTTTTCCAAAACCTTCCTTTCAAGGCAACATTAGCTGACACAAAGTCGATCAAGTTGTGCATTCAGTGAGCGATATGAATATCACTAGAAGAATTTAGCCTGCTCGGTAGTTTAACATGTCTCACTTGAGTGATTTTCATGTTTGCTTATAATATGTAGGGAGACACAGACCCAAACAGCCAATGATAGCACACAACATATTTAATAAATTCTACTTGCAGTGTAGTTTTAAATCCTTTATTCGATAAATCTTTGTTCTGGACTGGTGCCAGTGCCCACTGTTATATTTATCTATAGGAGATGCCTATGTTGTGTGGATGATGAGTATTGAGCTTGTGATCTGGGAGTTTTTATAGTTTTTTTTTTCTCAGGGAAATATTGATGTATTTTCAGGACGATGCTGTAAAGGTTTGCTGCTTAAGCGAGATCTTGTGGGAGTGTGAGAGAATTATGAAATTGTGTTAAAACTGCAAAACAAAATTAGAGGGTTATAGTTTAGATTTTCCTGAGAAAAATTCTGAAGTCTGGTAATGCTGCTAAACTGCTGCTTGTCGAAGTGCATCACTGTCAGTGCCGAATGCTATTTCCTCTAGACAGAATTAGAGAAGAGCAAATACAGATGGATCAAAGGAAACGACACAAAATTATTAAGTGAATCCCATTTAGAGCTCTAAAGATCAGAATGTTAGATGGTGTTAGAATGTCATGACAGAATGATGTTTTGTGAATGTTATTGCTTTGCTTTGGGAGCAAAATTGGGTTTTTTATACATGAGACGCCAACTAAAGTTTAATGTCTAAACCAGTGCAGTGGCTAAAAGGCAGTTTGGTGTCATGCAGACTCTCCTTTTTGATTTCCCCGTCAAAGTACACCTTAAAAATTACATATTTGTGACATGTAAGGCAGGAGAAATAATACTTTACTTTTCTTTATTCTAGTTCTTTTCAAACATAGTGCATCTCAGCATGCTGAAATGGCCTTAAAGTGTAGGTGGGGCAAATCATTTTAATGAGCGTTGCTATTCTTCCTCTTCCCACAGCCTCTCTTAAAGGCCAGGGTTCATCTTGATTTAGCTGACAGGCTCTTGTTGTGAGTGTGTTTGGGCAAGGCTGAGCACAGGGCGATCGGTCCACTGATTCCCACAGCAAGAGAAAATCCACCTACAGTTTAGTACTGTGTGCACTGGACTGAGTCGCTGAACCTGCTAATAGAAGCTCTGAATGCTCTTTGTGATGTCTTAAGAAAGCAGATAAGAAAGAAACAAAAATTACATTGCATGATATTCAAATTCGAAACAGGGCAAGGGTTAGGGGGTGGAGGAGGGAGTACAGTCCTGGCGAGCCCCCACCACCTCCCACCCCACACAAATGGGTAAAGAGTTAAGAAAATGGATAGGTGGATGTATGTATCAATGAATGGCTGGAGAGAGAATTGTGTAAATTAGGTGAACAAAGGTAAATGCCAAATGGTGAACATCTGGCTGGCAATTATTTTGTTTTATTGCCGTTGTATTTCCGAACATCTCAGTAATAAATAAAGGGATCTCTGTGTGTCTGCTGCCCGTTCAGCCTGCCTACTTCAAATGTAGCAGGTGTAGTGCCCGAGGAAGTGCCGTGTCAAGTATAGATGAACAGCACTTTTTGTTGTCGGATTTCCTCTTTCATTCTTATATTGATACACACCTCCTGGGAGACTTGTACTGCGCCAACACTGAGGAAACAAGGAGACAAGCCCAGCCATAAATTACATCAAAGCATAGTAGAGTTTCATATACTGTGCTGAAATACATTGTGAGCACAGGAACTGGGCACACAGTTTCATGCCTGCTCATAGGTTTCTTGGAGCAGTGCTTGGAAAACACTGGACCGATCTGATGTAAATGAAGAGAAGAGGAAAAAACAGACAGAGGCAGAAATTACTTGACACCACAGAAAGGGTGTGTGTTTGTGTGTGAGTATTCTTAAAAGTATTGGAGTGCTTGAGTGTGTTGAGCTAATACAGCCCCAATTCCCAAACAGTTGGGACGATGTGTTAAATGTAAATATTAGCCGAAATTGCTTTGAGGCAACTGAGGTTGTTTTTTGGCACTATATGAATGAAAGTGAATCGAATTGAAATCTCACAACTCCATATCCTATTCACAGTAGCATATGCAAAACACATCAAATGTTTAAAATGAGAAAAGCGTACCATGTTAAGAAAAATAATGTCTCAGCAACATGCCCCCAAAAAGCTGGGACAGGGACATCTTTACCACTGTGTATCATCCATTGTTCTTTTAACAACAGCCCATAAACATCTGGAAGTTTAGGAGACCAGCTGTTGCACTTTTGGGAGAGGGATGCTCTCTGATAGAGGATTCTAGCTGCTCAAGAGTCCTGGATCCTCTTTTTGTTTTCAGTTGCTGGAGAGTTTGGTCTGCAGGCAGGCCAGTTCTTCATGCTTCTTACTGTAAAGCCATGCTGTTTTAATAGATGCAGTATACAGTTTTAACATTGTCCTGCTGAAATATGTAGCAACTGAAAAAGACATTATCTGAATGGGAGCACATGTTGCTCTACAATCTATTTACCTTTTAGCATCGATGGTCTCCAGATGTCTGTTTCATAGACGCTACTGCACCCCCATACAATCAGAGATGCAGGCTTTTGAACTGAGTGCTGTCCCTCTCGTCTGTAGTCCAGAAAAGGAATTTCACATTTTGATTTATCTGAACACAAAACAGTTTTCTGCATTGCTTCAGCTCATTTCATTCAAGTCAGTAGTATTTTTTTGGATCGTGTTCACGTATGACTTCTTCATTGCATGAAAGGGTTTTACCCGATGTGGTTGGCACAGTGAACTGTTTCACAGATAATGATTAGTGGAAGTGTTCCTGAGCCTATGCAATGACTTCCATGAGAGAATCATGCCTGTTTTTAATGCAGTGCCGTCTGAGAGCTGGACGATCACGGGCATCCAGTATTGATTTTCAGCTTCGCCACTTACGCACAAAGAACAAGGATGAAAGCTAAGACCAAATCTAGATTATTGGAAATGTTATTACGATATTATATGTATCGTATTGTTACATTATGATACATTATATGTATCATCTATATGTATTATAAATGATGGATATTGAAAGTCTTCCCAATATTACTTTTAAAATTTTTCTGAAACATTTCCACAATTTCTAGATGCAGTTTTCATCTTTACTTCTGAGTAACTCTGTCTCTCTAAGATTGCAATCATGTTACTGACCTGTTTCCAATTAACCTGATTAGCTGCAAAATGTTCCTCCAGCTGTCTCTCTTTAGTACCTCTTACTTTTCCAGCCTTTTGTGGTCCCCATTCCAACATTTTTATATGTGTTCACCCCGTCAAATTCAAAAGGAGCCTGCGTTTTTCATGAAATAGTAAAATAGCCCAGTTTAAACACCTGATATATTTTCTGTGTTGTACTGTGAATAAATTAGCAAATCATTGCATGTGTACACAGATTTTACGCAATGTAAGATGAACTAAAAATTATTGTTAAAGAGGCTTTTTGGTGCAGATTTATATATTTGTTATAATTTTTATAATCTACAGTATGTTGTTTAAATTCTAGGTCTATTCAAGTGACACAAAACTGGCGGCTGAATTCAGAAATCTGACAATCAGATGAAAATAGGACATGAATCTCTGCTATAAATTAAATGTTATGCTTTCAGTGACCTAGTGCAAGTAGTTGTTAGACCGACTGTAGTCTCTCTCTTAGACAGTTTGCAAAGGTTTGCAGATAACCATCATCTAATTCATAAATGCACAAAGATCACTTACACGTTGCAATCAATCAGAATCAGTCTGTCCTGTGAGCAACTCAACTGGTTGTCAGCTGCCGAGCACCTATGTCATTTTACTGTCGTTCTGCATCAACTACGTCTGAATTTGCATTTGTTTCAAATTTATCAGGTTCTAGCTTGACTCTAAATATAAGTCGTTGATGTCTGTTCAGTATGAATTTCTGTGTATGGGGACGGCAACAGATTTGCGCCAGCGGATAACAGATGATTGTGGTATTATCAGAAACAGATTGCATGTAATTGCAAACCTGATCCCATTCAATCATATTGCAGATTCATATTGCGTCTTATTGCAGTCTTGACGCTACAAAGTCACTTTGAGGACAGCAACTGACTGTGAAGGGTATAAGATCCGGTCCCAGTCGGCAAAGAATCCATTTCTAAAGCAACAGGATCAGAAGTTCATTGCTAACTGTTGAAATAATTTTGTTCTGTTTTCCCTAGTGTGACCTTAACTGCTCTCCTGTCTTAGCAAATGCAGTCTTGACCCAAATAAATCTGTCTGCTTCACAATTATTGCTAGAGTTCTGCCAAAGGGTTTAGTGTCACCTGGATATGTAACAGGCATAAAGCTCCCAAGTCATTAATTATCAACATTCTTCCCCTGGATGACAGCTAGGAGAACAGACATTTCTACTTAGACACTCTAGCCTCAGTCGCATAAGATCTACCCACCACATCCTAGAAACTCACCTCTCTGAGCTGTGGTATGCCCTTGCTAATCTAAGCCCAGCTCAGTTGCACTGAGCCTCCTCCTCATTAGACACAGTGGTGTAACACAGTTTTAAGTTTGGTCTGAAACTCAGCAGCCTGAGAGGCTGCAAACAGCACCACCCCAACACACATTATGTCAGTCAGAGACAATCTTATGCAACATTTGAAGAAATTATGTAAAAGTCATGACTGAACAGTTTTCAGGCATTTTCCACAAGCTGCCCCCTGTCAGCCTCACCAGCCTCCTCTCATGCCCTTTCCTGTGCCTGTTGCTCTGGCCCATCTGCTTTACAGTCACCACTCCTCAGGGTGCTTCTTGTTTTGGCCTCCTACATTTGCGAACAAGGAAAACATTTAATTTTATATTTTTTTCCCTCTAAAAATAGTTTGAGTTGTTTGTGTTGGCATAAAATACATCCAAGCCTTTCGACAGCATTTGATCAGCTCTTGTCTGGACAAAAAACAAGTCTTTGTCTTTGAGGAGTGGTGTTAGGAAGCAGGCGAGCGCTAGCATTGATAAAACTGTCAGATTTAATTGATTGTGTCACATGTGGCACTGTGGTCACTCCCAGCTAAAAGGTGGCCTCAGTGTCATAACTAGAGACATCCTCACAGCTTTAATTCATCTTGAAAGCTTAGCCACAGCTTCCATAACATGACGGTTGCTTAAATATCAAAACATTTTTGCCTCAGCACAGCTGGGCAGCACTTAGCTGCTTCTGTGACAACTTATCCAGTCTCTCTGAATACTACATGGGGTCATTCTGACCTTCTATCTCACTCCCAGACAACAATGAACACTCTGCTAATGAAGACGTAGGAAGGCACATAGAGAAATTAATTCCTTTTAAAGAGGTTGTTATCAGCTTTCCTTTTGGCATATCCCCCCATCGCTATGATTGGGGAAAAAAGGCTTTGTTAAGTTTTGAAACAAAGTTCCTAGAAAGTCAAAGATGCCTGTGTCTCAGAAGCACAGTAAAACTCTTTTCTGCAGAACTCTGCTGGCTCTCTGGAAATGTGGAAAAAAGACATGCACACAGAGAGGCAGGTAATCATAAAGGTTGGAAGAGTTTGCCTGTGCCGTATGTACAACCCAGTGAAGTGTGTCCTAAGATATGCACAGGTTCCATATAAATTGGACAAGTGCAGCTTGTGGAGCAATGAACAGCTGTGTGGAGAGATTAAAAGCAAGTAACAAAAGTTGCATTGTTTGTTATCTTCTTAGTCTAATGCAGACCTTCCCAAAGTGTGGGGCCCGCCCCCCAGGGGGTGGGGTGGGGGGGGGGGGGGGGCGTGGTATGAAAGGGGGGGGGAAGAAAAAACAAAACGCTTGGACACTGCTAGCACGGGGCACCCACAGAAATGCAAAGCAGGAGATGAAGCATCGCTGAATATGTTTCCAAACCAACTTCATTCTAAGCCAAAGACTAGAAAATATTGTGAAGCATATCTGCCCTTTGGTTTCACCTGTATTTTTGGAAAAATGCATTGATAGTAATCTTGAATATTATTACACATACAGTAAAATAATCACACCGTGACGCCTCAGCCTTTCTAATTAGAGGGACAGTAACTGTGTTTGTATATGTTAGCGTGTAAAACCTGAAGATAGTCAGATTAACAGTATTTTGTCTCTATCTGCCATTCTGCAATTCATCTCATGTAAACAATAACGTGGCGCACAGCGTGACGTGAAAAAAGGCACATACCTTTGACGTTGCGGGACGAACTCTGTATTCCTCGTCCACACGTAAACGGAAAAAAGGAGTTTTAAAAAATCTCAGTTTTCAGTGATTCGAAACGACGTTTACGTGTGGACGAAACAGCCGCATTTTCAAAAATACCCGTGTAGGTGTGGACGTAGCGTAAAAGAGTTAGTAGTTTACTTTCTTACTACCTGTAATTTATTGCAGGTTACTTGTATTTGCTTAATTGTTTACTAAATGTTTGAGGTGTGAAAGAAACCGCACATTTTTCTTGTAAAACAAAGGGGGGCCTAGCAAAAAAAGTTTGAGAACCACTGGTCTAATGATTGTAGCATATACTCAAACTCCTCATGAACATGTTAATCAATCTGGGTGAAATTTGCTATGTAAACTGCTCAGGGTACCCGGATTAATGGCACTCTTCAATCCTTACAGATTACATGCATTATGTGTAGTAGCTGATCTCAAAACAAACAGCGACATTACATGTAGATTGTTCTTTGTAAATACATTTGGTAAACAATTTTTAGAGTAGAAAAGAATAAATGTTTTGCACACTACAGAACTCCAATTTCATTATTTATTGCATGTAGTATTATATGATGTTTCGAGTACGCCTACTATTTATCAGACATAGAAACAACTTTTAGTTCAGCGTGACTGGAATGTGTTGTCAGGCATATCTGTTAATAAGTGTTCATCAAACCGAGACCCTATTAGTCCCTTTAAATAGTTGCTTTGTCTTATTCAATGACTATGTAGCTTGCAAATAAGATAAAGAAAAATATCTATTTAATCATATTAGGAACAGCCATTTTGCCTTCTGACTGTACACAGAGATATAATGAAGATAAAAAGAATAACAGGATAAATTAATTTACATATCTGTGTTTTAATATGTGAGTGAGTTGAACAAGCTCCATAGGCCTGACAGTGAATTTATAATTAATTCTGTGCCTTAACGCCTCACTTCACTTGCAAGTCCATCAGATTTCTATGTCCGTCTGTCTGTGTCGCTGTCTCTATCTGTATGTTACCACAAACAGTCCCATACATTAAAAAGAGGAGACCCTGGGTGAAACAAGGGGTAATGTACACTTAGAAAGACACAGAGAGGGTCAATAGGATTAGCATTGTAGCTCTGACCAAAGATTCAATACCAAGTCTCTTACCCACACGTGATTTATTGTCTACAGCTCCCATACAGAAAACCTTTTCATTTTTCAGTTTTATGGCCTGTCAATCCTTAAAACAACATGTATTACTGAAAGTATAATGCATCTAAAAAGGAACAGGAGGTCTATAAGTCATGTGTGAACTACATCTTCATTCAGTTCACCTGGATTTTCGTTTTTTGTATGTGCGCGTCTGTGTGTGTTTTTTTCGCTCTTTAGTACATTCGCAAAAAATAATAAAATCCACCGTCGATTGTTAAACACATTTGCATTTATTTTGTTTCGACAAAGCTGATGTGTGACAGGCTGTTCACCAAACACTGATAGAGCCGTGTGCACCCAGATCTGTCAGCACCATTACTCGTCTGACAGCTAATCCCCAGGCTGATAACAAATCACCATAGTATGCGCCTTCCATGGAAAAGAGCATGTCACAGAAATGTCAACATGGAATAATTTGTTAAACTTTGAAGCTTATGTAATGGTAATACTCAACTTAGGGCCTGGGAGCCGCTGGCCAGTGTCAAATTTACTAAATAAAATTGTCTGAGGAAGTACCAGTTATGCTTAATGTCGTATAAAAATTTTAATATGTAAGCAAAGACTATGCAACTAAGATGCAGTTGCATCTGTGGTGAATCCAGTATATCAGTTAATACTGATAAAAGAGCTCGCTACGACTTTTTTTGTTGTTTCGGATGTTAAATATTATTGTTTCTCTATTAACTGTCCATCTTCCTCTTGTCATTTTCCAAAAGTATCCCTTGGGCAAAAGAGGTAAGCACAAAACAAGTTATCCCTGAAATATCAGCTTCCTCTGTAATTACAAAAAATTGCATAACACAAAAAAGTTTTTAGTGTGACAGTGAAGCAACAATGAGATAATAAGAAGCCCGCAGGATTTTTATTTATGATTTTTCTTCAGTTTTGTGCACAAATGTCTTACCAACTGATCTGGTGTCAGTGATTTAGTTTAGAAACAAAGAAAAATTAATGAAAGCACAAAAAAGTTCCAACCTTTCTTTTAAAGCTTTTACTCTTTTCTTTTCCAAAAATGTTATCACATTTTAATTCCAGTTCTTTGGTCACAGTCTGTGTTGTTTTAATAGATTACGGGGCCATTTATGATGGGAAGGTCTATCAGATACCACCGGGCATATAGAATCACAGTGGATAAATGAGCCGCTGGTCTCTTCATTTGCTTTTTATCAGTATTAAAGTTCCTTCTTTTTATAAGTCATTTCCGTTTGCCTGTCAGAAAGAAAACAAAAATGTTTGTAGGCAAATGTGTAAATATCCTTTGGTACCTTTTTCTCTGTATGCGTGTGCTGCTGTATCCAGAGATCACCACTCCGGTTCCTAAGCTATGCCTGAGGGGGCTATGGGAGGGGGGGAGCACAGGAAGCATGACGGGGATCTTCCTAGTTTTCAGTAACCATGGTAACAACATCCTGCCCTGCCAGGATCTATGTCAGTGGCGCTGAGATGGGCTACAGAGACATGGAAGAACTGGAAGATGGCGGGAATAAGAAGGACCAAAAGAATCAACAGAAATTGTTTGGTTTACCTCTTTGAGCCTGACTTTACTGTACAACGTATTGTGCTTTGACGTAACTGTTGTTTAGACTTATTTAGAGCTTTATTAATAATTAAACAGAATTTCAACATGAATTTCATGGAGATGAAATTGTGACTTCCTTCCTCTCTTCATGTGTAAGTTGACTCCGTTTCATTTATGGGTGTCTGATCAAGTTTACCAAACAGCTTATCGATCCAAAGTACTGATGGAAGCTGTCAATCTATGATTCAGAGTGGGTGCAGGGATTCAAATCTTATGCAGGACACTGTTTTTATGGGGTAGTGGCAAGGTCTGGCTATAGTTTTACTAGTTTTGGTAGAGGCACTGTGTGTTATTTCCTAGTGTCTACGTGTGTGTGTTTGTGTGTTGTGAAATAATGCTGAAGGCACGCCAGAAGAGGAAACTTGTCAGCTGTTCCTACTGCGCTGAAAACAACGGGGAGACAGACAGATGGGGGGGGGGGGGGAAAGATGGATATTGTGTGTGTTTGTATTGGTGTGTCTTAATGTTTGTGTGTGTGTGCGTCTTCTGTATTTGTGCGACGTTGCGAGTGTGAGAAATGGATAGAGCTTCTCAGTTCTCCATCAGCTCAGTAACCAAAAATACACGTTCGAGTGTGCTTAAAAGAATCTGTACGACGCTGCTCGTGTTTCCAACAATGAGATGTTGTGTCGAGGAAATAATTTGTCTTTTGTTCGATGCTTAGACACAGGCACGCTCTTAAAAAGAAGTCATTTCTTTTCCATTTATTCCGTAACAAAACATTTTCCTTCTCAATAGTTCCCTCGCTTATTATAGCTTCAATGTTTCATTAAACCTATTGATCACACGACGATGTCAAATTAGAGCTCAGACAGTTATGCATGATTAATGTATTTTGTAATGAATCTAGCAATTTTAGAAAAAATTATTTATTTATTAATTTGTTTCTTTTTTTAAAGCCTTTTAAAATACTTAACAATGAGATTCCCAACAAGCAGATTTTGAGTTTCAGTAGGGAAGCCGCGCCACAGTTGTCGCTCACAGTTCATGTGGTTTCTTTCTTTCTCTTGTCTTTCACTGCTGTGGTCACCTACTTCCCCACTCACCTACAAACAACAACCTCTATTTCTCCATATTTTCACAACACGATCACGCAAACACATCAGCTCAACGGCAGCACATTCACAACAACCTCACAGCACGCACAGACTTGCAGGACACATAAGCAAGCCACGCTTGTTCATATTAGTGAATATTCACACACATAGTCAGACTTATGGAGTCTCTCACCACACTTCTTTTTCTCTTTCTATTTACAAACAAGGGATGTTTCCATATTCTCTCCACCTGACTAAACGAAACACCCAGCATACATCATTAGACATACACGCACAATTAAGGGCATGCTGAGGTTTGTCACATGGAATGTAAATGGAGCTGGCACCAGAGGAAAGAGGTTAAAAATATTTAACCAGCTTAAAAAACTACAGGCAGATGTTGTTTTATTACAAGAAACTCACAAACCTGTCACAGGTTTAAATGAACTTAAAACACCTGAGTTTCCTAACGTGTTTGCAGCCGGTTATAATTCTAGACAACGGGGAGTAGCAATTTTAATACATAAAAATGTTAATTTTACAGTACTCGATACAGTTATAGATCCAGAGGGTAGATTTCTAATTATTAAACTATCAATATTGAACAAAAAACTATGTATTGTTAGTATATATGGTCCAAATGTTGATGAACCCTCATTCTTCCACGGTTTTTTTAGTGCACTCTCTGAACACCTTGATTGCACACTCATTCTTGGCGGTGACCTCAACCTTGGACTAAATGAAGAAATGGATAGGCTCAACACAACAGGAACTCAGCGTAATTGGCAGTCCACAAATATAATCAAACAGTATATGAACGACTTTGGTCTTTGCGATGCATGGCGCTCTCTTCACCCCACCAGTAAGGAATATACTTTTTTCTCGCATGTTCATCACTCTTACTCTCGTCTGGATTATTTTTTGGTCAGCAGCTCACTGCTGTGTGACATTTCAGACACTGAGATTCATCCTATAGCTGTCAGCGATCATGCTCCTGTATCTTTAACACTAATGCACAAGAATAATACTACGCCAAGTAAAAACTGGAGATTTAATATATCACTACTTAAAGATGAAGACTTTATTAAATACTTTAAAAAGGAATGGACTTCATATTTAGACTTTAATGACACTCCCGGAATATCTGCTTCTGTTCTATGGGAAGCAGGGAAAGCTGTGATGAGAGGTAAAATAATTTCTTTCTCATCACACAAAAAGAAAGAAGAAAACAAAAAGGAATTAGAAAAAAACATCAAATCACTAGAAGAAGCCTACGCGTCCCACCAAGATCAGGAAACATTGAACAAAATATGCAAAACAAAACTAGAATTAAATGAAACTATTAATAAAAAAACACAATTCCTTATACAAAGACTTCGCTTGCAGAATTTTGAACACAGTAACAAATCAGGTCGATTTCTAGCTAACCAGCTAAAAATAAATAAAGAAAAAATAACTATATGTGCTGCTAAAGATTTATCGGGGAACACAATATATGATCCTGGAAGAATAAACAACATTTTTAGGGACTTCTATGAAACTTTATACTCACCACAAATAAACCCATCTAAAAATGAAATTGATCTGTTTCTTGACAACGTAACTCTTCCAAAATTACTAGACAGTCAAGCAATGGAACTGGATTCGCCACTGACGCCAAGTGAACTCCAGGAAGCCCTGATAAGTATGCCCAATAATAAGGCTCCAGGTCCAGACGGCTTCCCTGCAGAATTCTACAAAGAATTCTGGACAATTTTGGCACCAGTATTCCACAGCATGTTGCAGGAAATCGAGGAAAAGGGCAGACTACCACCAAATATGAATTCTGCCAACATTAGTCTCCTGCTAAAACCAGGCAAAGACCCTTTATTTCCCTCAAGCTATCGTCCAATTTCTCTTTTAAATGTAGACCTTAAAATAATCTGCAAAGCTCTCTCAAAGAGATTAGAGAAAATGACCCCCCTCTTAATTCATCCTGACCAAACTGGTTTCATAAAAGGTCGGCACTCCTCAACAAACACTCGTAGATTACTTAATTTAATAGACTACTCATACGATAAAAACATCGAAACCATAATATTATCTCTAGATGCAGAAAAAGCATTTGACAGAGTTAATTGGAAATTTTTATTCGCAACTTTACACAAATTTGGTTTTGGAAACTCTTTCATAAACTGGATAAGAATATTATACAATTCCCCAACGGCTCGTATCAGAACAAATGACCAGACATCCTCCAGCTTCTGTCTCCTGAGGGGCACCAGACAGGGATGCCCACTCTCCCCTTCACTTTTTGCAATTTTTATCGAACCTCTAGCAGCAGCATTTAGACAGGCTACAACAATTAAGGGCATAAAATGTAAGAACATAGAACATAAAATCAGTCTCTATGCGGATGATGTGTTGCTTTTTCTGCAAAACACACAAACCAACCTCTCTGAGGTAATTACTTTAATAAACTGGTTTTCAAGAGTTTCAGATTATTCAATTAACTGGCCAAAATCTACAGTTCTCCCCATTAACTGCTCCTTCCATAATTCTTCCTCTGCCCCACTGCAATCCGGAAATATTAAATATTTAGGTATTAATGTCTCTCCTAAGCTTTCAGACTTAACTAAACTAAACCACATCCCACTTCTAAAGAAAGTAGAAGGCGATCTGACTAGATGGAAATCTTTACCCATATCACTCATGGGAAGGGTCGCCACTATAAAAATGATGATCTTGCCAAAAATAAATTACTTATTTTTGATGATCCCTAACAAACCATCACAAGATTGGTTCAGATCTCTGGATTCATATATTTCCAAATTCCTTTGGAAAGATAAACCCCCGCGTATTAGCTTAAAAACGCTACAAAGAACCAAGGATAAAGGAGGATTAGATCTGCCTAATTTTCACCAATACTTCTTAGCCAACAGGCTTCAGTTCATCTCAGAATGGTTAAAACATACCTTCTTAGTTGAGCCCTGGCTAGATGTTGAACAGGCACTATGCAAGGATCTAGAGATTTCAGACCTACCATTTATTAGCTCAAACATCAAAAGACATGAATGCTTTAAAAGTATCAACATCAGCTTTTCTCTAACAGCATGGTGGGAGTTTCTAAAAATAACGGAGTCTTCATTAATCCCATGCAAACGTACACCTATCTGGAATAACCCTGACATATTACAAAACAATAATATGATTAATTTCCCAGAATGGAGTTGTAAAGGAATTAAATACTTAGAACATATATTAGAGGGAACAGAATTTATTCCATTTGACAGACTAGTTAAACAATATGGGATCAACAAGACAAGGTTTTTAGAATATCAACAAATTAAATCCATAGTAAAAAAGAAATTTAACCTCAGTCAAGTTGAATTACAAACACCACTAAGTGCGGCACATTTTCTTACTCTTAAATCCCCCAAATTATTATCTAAAATATACAGAACACTTTCTAAATTAGATGAATCAATATCCCTTCCTACTGCAAAGTGGGAAGCAGATTTATCAGTCAACCTAGACCAAAACTTCTGGTCTCAGATTTGCTTAAAAACTTTTAAATTAATTAAAAATCCCAGTCTGCAATTAATACAATACAAAATACTACATAGAGTGCACTATACAGGTCATCGGATGTTCAAGATGGGCTTTACATCTTCCAACAACTGCTCACACTGTCAAGGCAATACACCAGACAATTACATCCACGCTCTTTGGTTCTGTCCACCAGTGCAAAAGTTTTGGCGCGAGATATGTGAAGACTTATCAAAGTGTCTGAAATGTAACATTCCAACTTCCCCCTTAGTGTGTCTACTGGGCAGCTTAGATAATGTCACTTCAGAAAAGAATATAGCCCATATGATCTTCACTGCCCTATGCATAGCCAAGAAAACAGTCCTCATGAACTGGAAAAATAAAAATAATCTTAATTCTAACCAATATAGAAATTATCTATTAGATTACATTAGTCTTGACACAGCCTCTGCCACCACATTAGATCAATTGCTCTGGGCCCCTTTTATCAGCTCCATCACCTAGTGGGGGTGGGGGGTCATAGTTTGGTCCCGCCTTCACTGTTGTGATTGGTGAGGGGGTAGGGACAGGCTTAGGGCGTCGGGGGGTTCCCCGGAGGCATCTTCCTTGGGGGGCTCAACCCAGGGTAGCGGTCACGTCCGGTTGGGGGCTCTGTTGGCTCTCAGGTGACTGTTTCCTCGCGGCTGCGTGCAGCGGGGCTAAGGGAGGGTCTGTGCTGACGGACGTGGGTTACTGACCTGGCAACCTGGCTGCCCCTGGGTGGGTCCGGGATGGGCGTGAGGTTCTGGGGGCGCTCCGTCTCTGGGCTGGGGCCCGGGCCGGGCCTCGGGGGCTTGGGTCCTGGTTGGTGTGTTGCCGGGGTTGTGGGCGGGTGGGTGCATGGGGGCCCGGCCCTGGAGCAGGGTGCCGCCGGTGCGTCGAGCCGCCTGGGGGGCTCTTCAACTGGTGGGGGGGATGGTCACATCTTGCAGGAGCTTTCTTCTCTTCAGGAACTCTCTGCGGGAGGGGGAGATACAGGAGAGGTGGAGGAAGATCTCAGCCTGGGCGTTTACCGTCTTATGTAGTCTGGAAGATGTGTGGTTGGTGGGGTGGGTGCAGTTTTCTCTGTGGTGGGGTTGGGTGGACTGTCCAGGGCTCTGTGAAGCCGGAGGGCGCTACTGCACTGGGCCCCGGTCTGATGGGCCTGGGCCCCCCTTCCCTGGCGGGTCGCGAAGGGTGGGAGTGCCTACTGGGGTCAGCGGGGGAGCTGGCCCCAGGGAGGGGTTACCTGCCCCTCCCTTCCTTCCCTCCCCATCTCCAGCTGCCTCCCTCTTCCCGCTCCTCCACAACCACTCACACATGCAGGGCCTTGGAGTGGGGGTATGTCACCAGGGTGCAGAGGAGGCTACCCCCCCCCCCCCCCCTGTCCCCTTCTGGCTGCCTCTGCCTCAATTTTATCCCACAACTTAGACATTCACATTATTCACACTCTCATTACACATACATATAGGATCTTGGGGGTGGGCACAATCACGGAGTCCAAATTACCATCAGGGTGTATACCTCACCCCTGACGTCGTTGCCCACCTCTCAATTTTAAATACACTTGAGGGCTAGCAGGAGGGACTATGCGCTTACCTGCTGCTCTCTGGCAGGTAGCTCCATGCCCTCCTGGGTTTTAATTGCACCTTAGAACACATATGCATCAACACTACAATGAGCGGGTGGAGGGAGGTTTGGAGTCTTCTCCCACCCCCATTCTCTGCGGCCTGCTGGAGCGGGGGGGCTAGTAGGAGGAGTTGGCCGTCCGACTGCGGTCTGGGGTGTGGGGCCTCCCTGCTGCTGCGGAGTCGGGGTGGTCTGCCTCTCCCCACCGCAGGGAAAAGGGTAACACCACCTGGGTCTGGGTGCAATTCCCCCCTCCAGGGGCAAGGGTACCTAGACCCGGTTTGTAGAGTACGCTTGGGGAGTGTGATTGTGTGTACAGCGTCTCTTTATGTCTGTCTCCACGTTGGTTGAGTGTGGAGTGAGTGCATATGAGAGCATGAGGGTGGGAATGGATGTTTGTGTCTGTGTGTGCCCGTATGTCTGTGTCTATATGTCAGGTTGGGTATCAGACGCCACCTCTCTGGGGACACCTCAGGCCCTCCAAGGTTTGGAGGCCTATCTCCACCCACCACCACTTCCCCTGCCGGTGGCGGACTCCCTCAGGTGTCGGTGTGTTGGTGGTTCTTTGTATCTGGGGGTGGGCGTCCGGGTACACACCGGCTCACTCCTTGGCGGCCGCTTGTCGGGGCCTGGGGCCTGGGGCTCGCTCGGGCCCCTTTGGAGGTGGGGTGCCCCCGGCCTCTCGGCCTGGGGCTCGGTCACTCAGGCACAGCTGGGGGCCGGCGGAGCTCACGGGCGCGTCACTGCAACTCCCCCTGACTTCTGCTCCGCGGCTGCTGGGCGAGCCCTCATCTGGGACTCTCCTCAGCTCTTACTGGAACAGTGGCGCGGCTGCCCCTCTGTTGGTCTTCCATGGTCTCTTGTGTTCTGGGGGCCTCTGGATGTCTGGAGTTTTGATCTCCTCCATACCCACTTCACACCCTGGAGGACGGGGCTGTGGCCCCCCCACACTCCCTAGCAGATCATTACATGGAGAAACCTTTGGAATGCAAGCATGCTGATCCACATAGGTATGCACACATGGGTATTCACAGACGCGGACTAAAGCTTTCTTGGCTGCTGCCTCAAAGCACACTGTGCGCTGTCTATCTTGCGTGCTGCACAATATCGTTTATTATTTAGTAAATATTGATATCTATGACTAGCTAGTTTATTGTGATGGTGCTTTGTTTTCTCTATTATTATGTTGCTCTTTGTTGTTTGCTGTCTCCTCTGTTTGTTTTTTTTGTTTGTTTTTTTTTTTCTCCATACAGGTGACCCAGGAGTTCTTTTTTTTTCTCTCTCTCTTCCCCCCCCTTCTCACCGTCTCTTCTCCCCTTTGGTTTTCTTTCTTTCTCTCCCCCTCTTTCTCTCATTCATTCCCCCTGTCCTATTTATTTAAAAAAAAAAAAAAAAAAAAATGACAAAGGATGAACTGAAGCTCTGCCATCACGTAATGTCGCATACTGCTGTTTCTGATGTCATTTAAAAAAAAAAAAAAAAAAAAAAAAAGGGAAGCCGCGCCACCGTTTGATCGCTGCACTGGCTCACAGCATTAAAAATGAATCAATGGATATGTACCTCAGAAATACATGCATTATATTAGTGGGATAGTGAGAAACTGAAAGGACAATGTAAGGAGAACAGACAGGTTCACAGGGAAATACTATGAGCCTTTATGGCATTTTCCTTTTATCTGCCACCTCTCTCTCTCTGTCTCGTGTTCCTATCCACAGACACACATATTTTAAACTCTCTGTTGGCTGGAATGTTTTGGTCACATGAGAAGCAATTTCACAGCTGACGGTCTGAACCACCTCAGCACCTGAAACTTCATTACGGCACACTGGCTGGTCTGCTGTGTGCACATAGACACACGCACATAACTTGGCATGGCGAGGCGCTGCAGCTCATGTTCTGGTCTCGAATGTGGCACTTCATAATAATGGCGGTGACATGTTGAGTGCCCAGCTCATATTGCCAGTGGTGTCGTAAACAACATATCACTTTGTGCAACAGCAAAAGCCACAAAGCAATGACGGGTACAGCATTGCTGGACAGGCGGAGATACAGATAAGATAAAGCACGTGCAGAGAAAGAGAACTAGTGTAGTCGCTGGGTGACGATATCTGATTGTCACCCACAACTCAAAATTTCTTCAGTGATTTAAAACAGGTCTTGCTCAAAGGGCCCTGGAGCAACTATTCAGAGCACCACAGTCAGATTTAAAGACAGCATATAAAAGATGGACGCACCATCTTTGCTTTCTTGGTGTTTTGGAACCAGATGTAACAAGCAAGAGGTGATGTGAAATTCGGAAACTTGAATATAATAATAAGTACCAATAAAAGAATAAAGGTGATAGAACAGAGAACATAAACAAGACAACTAAACTAAACGACATAAAAGCACTACAAAAATGTGTATACCAAAGTGATTCTGCGAACCTTTTCTTCTCAGGCAACTGATTCAAGGGGGCCTAAAGGCGTAAGCACAATCAACCTAGGACTTTAGCATAGCTAGAAAAAGTCCCACCTGAGGATCAAAAACTGATCATATCCTCATTTTTGCTATGTTGGTTGGGACCACATCTAGACATCCACTGGACTACTCTGTGAGTAGGCCACTCTCACACAATTGAAGATTATGTATCGGAATTTCAGGAGCGGGAACACGCCTCCAAACACTCTCCTTCCGGCCCTCATCTATATAGGTTCTCCCAGTTCTGCAAGCTGTCATTCACGTTTACGTGCCCCACCCTCCTTCCCCTTTTCAATTCTTTAACTTCTTCACTTCTGTTTAGTACACGGGGATCTGCCAGGCCCGGGAGCCATCGCCAGTCCCCTTCGAGGCCTTCCCCAAACCGCAGCTGAATTCATGTCCAAGCGTTCACCTTTACCTACTAAAACGTTGTCAAACGTAAAATGAGGACGTGGGCCCAGCTAGTGAATAGTAAGTTGCTAATCACAACATGGGTCTACCACAACCATACCCTACTTCATCCTCCTTTTTGACTTTAATAGAGAATATATTTTACAAAATAAATCTCTCCACGTGTCCTCACCCAGGGGGCATCCTTATCAGATAACCAAACCTCCTCAACTGGCTCCTTTCGATGTGGAGGAGCAGCGGTTCTACTCTGAGAGCCAGCCACCCTTCGGAGGAAACCCATTTCCGCCGCTTGTATCCGCAATCTTATTCTTACAGCTCCTACAGCTCATGACCATAGGTGAGGGTGGGGATGAAGATTGACCGGTAAATCGAGAGCTTTGCTTTTGCACTCAACTCTCTCTTCAACACAATGGAATCGGTGCAGCGTCCGCATCACTGCAGCCACAGCACCAATCTGTCTGTCAATCTCCGACTCCCTTCTCCCATCACTCGTGAACAAGATCCCGAGATACTTAATCTCCTGCACTTGGGGCAAGAACTCATCCAATGTTTATACAATCTGACTTATTTATGCAATCACTGCTGGCCATTAGAACGAATGTAGGTTTGCTTCACATCATGAGTAATAATACTCGTCGACCATTTAGGGTTAGAGAGAAAATTCAGATGGTTCCTGATTTTGCTCCTGGTGTTAAAGTTTTAAGACATGAACACAATGTTTCAGACCCAGAAGCTATGACTACCTTTTAGTCTTTAGTCTACTGACAGAAAGTCATGTTGACATTAACTTTCTAACCAGCTATATGTCAAAGTTCTGATAAACAGTGACTGCAAGTAAACTTGCCATAAAATTACAGATACGTTTAGATAACATTGATATTGTATGTGAATATATGCAAATATAAATTAACATTTGTTAAACATTGAAAATAATTTGCTTAACTGCTCTTAGCATCTGCTTAACATCCTCTGTGTTACCTTCAATTGATGTTGGTGGGACAAATGCATCACTCAGTAGTTGGTTAGTTGGCTTGAGAAACAAAACCGCTAAGAAATCTGAAAAATGCCAACAGAACACAGAAATTTGCAACACCCAGTGCGGTACGGTATCAGTGAAATCTAAAACTACAGATCAAACCTGAATGAAAGCCCATCTGAAAAAGTACAAACTTGGTCTTTTTCCTCTTTCCTCCTTTCATTCCTTCTATGGGCTGCCATCGTTTCCTTCAGCCTACACTCTTGACGCATGTCAGTCAATCCCCAGTTAAATAAAATGACAAGTCATCATTAGACTGACTGCATCTAACCGGCTGCTTGCTGCGCTTGTCATTCACTCTGACTTGTTGCCTTTCACTCTCTCCCTCATCACTCTGCGTCTCTGCTGGCTTCCCGTTTCTTATTGGGTGAAGATTCTCACTTTTCTGCCCTCATCTGGACGCACATAAACCAGATGAATTCATGTTTCCTTTCATCTGTCTGTCAGTTTATTACCCCTCCCTCCACCCGCTTCTCTTTTGCTCATTTTTCACCTTCATTTTAGCAGCCATGAGGAGGCATTAGTGCACTTTTCATAAATCTAAACCTGAATTCCCCCAACCAATATCTGCAAATTAAATTAAAAAAAACAAGAAGCTACAAACATGACTAAAATCCAGCTTTTTTCATATAGTATGAACATAAATACACACAGCTGTGATAACTGTGCTCGAAATTGCTGTCTCTTGCCTGTACAATCTCTCGCCAATCTTTGGCTTTATTCACTGAGGGTCTCATGCGACATTTTGACCCTCATAACTCACACACATGCTCCCTGACACAATTCAATTTACAGCACATCCTCTCTCTCTCTCTCTTCTGTCTTACTGTACACCCTTTATCTTTAACCACCACTGCCTCACCCACGCTCACCCGATATCTCCCGCATCGCCTACATCTGCTTCCATCTTCCCCGCTCCCTACCTCCTCATCGACTCTGATGCTGAAATCAGCCCCCTGTCTCCTAGTCCCCCCCCCCCCTCTGTCGCAGACAGAATGACCATGCCAGTGTTGATTAGAGCCCGCATGGCCAGATGCTCAACTAGGCTTAGCACAGGCCTGTGGGAAAGAGTACTGCTTATTCTAGCCTCAGGAGATGGATTGAAAATGACGGGACCTAAAACAAGCAAGCATTGTCTTGTTACCTTCACATATTCAACACGCACAGGCACACAAGTCATTGCATGTAATATATAGCAGACAAGTTTTATTCCTATGTATTATATTCCTAACGAATGTGATAATTACTAATGTTACAGACTTATTGTTGTTTAAGTGTACAAGTACACATGTTCAGTTCGCTGTGATTAATTTAAATATCTAGTTTATCCTTTAAAAAAATTGCTTTATAACATTTATGCAGACCATAGTGAGGGATAGTTGTAACATAATGTTCTCTTTTTGTGAAAACGGCCCACTCCTTGAGTCCGATTCAGGTGATTTTTGGAGCACATATTGCTACAGCACTAAACACTGCCATCTCACCAAGACAGTAATTTATTGTAGATCAGATATGGTTGATACCACTGAGCTTATAATTACAGTATGTCTAGCTGTACCCATTTCAGTGATGTGGATATTCCCTCTTTTTAAAAATCACAACATGATTTCTTCATGTCACATGAACACGGACCACAGTGGGAATGTGCACTTAGGCCAATATCACAGAAACCCATTAGTAAATGAAATGTTGTGGAGGGTTATTTAGAATTTTTATTCAATTTTATATAAATCAGACCTGGGACAAACTTAAATAAATAAAATATGTGCTCCTGTAAGAGTTTTACTGTCTGCACTCTTGTAGGACGTCACATAGCTGCAGTAGAATCAATATATTTGATTCAGGTCATTACATAAATCGTAACCTGTCGTAAGTCTTTCATCGGGATGACAGAAATCCCATTCCAGTTCATTTCAGTGAAGGTCTCCTCAAGGCCATTGAGTTTAAAAATCAGTGACAGATGAGGCTGATCTGGTATTAGTTACCCAGAAAGATTATAGATAAACGACTTACATTATGTAAACCGACACTGGAGCTGGAAATCAGTGTATTCAGCAGTTTGCCTAATTTAAAGCGCCTTCTACTGAAGAGAGCTATTATAATTAAAAGTGCTGAAATGTGCATAAGCATTAGCGTAAGATTTTTAAGGCTTTTGAATAATTTCTTTGAAAGCAGCCAGTGTAGAGGAAAAACAAGCCAGATTTCAAAGAGTAAAGTGCTTTGTTTGCCCTTTTTTGTCAGGTGGATAATAAATACAATATGTGCAGTTAGGCAATCCAGAAAGCACTGATAGTCTTGTTATACAGTACCTCAAGTTTGGATGCATTGTGTGTAATTAAAAAATTCCCAGTGGCACCTAAGGAATTATTGGATTTAAACAAGTGTTCTGTGTTTACCTTTGGTGCTTATTAATGTTTGGAGTTTTCCTAAGATATGTTTTAAACTTGTTTCATGGTTCTAATTGGACAGCATAGGGAGCATGATGAAACTGTTGGCAATTGCCTGAAGGGGCGGATATCCTCTGTCTTGTATTCACAAGCTAATTATACTTTCCGTCAGATACTATGAGAAGTCAGAGTAGTGTCTATATTTCCCACAAAATTCCTGCATACTGGGACTATTACAGTGCACAGTGAGCAGACGGGCGACAGAGAGAGAAAGTTCGGTTTGAGCTGCTCTGAATTTGCCTGTGTGTTGTGCAATTTTCTATAATAGTGGAAGGAGAGCAGTGGAACAAATCTGGAAATGTCTTTTTGGGATTCAGGCCTTTCTGTTATAGGACACACCAGTGCAAAAAAACAAAACACTTTGGTTATCTTGTGTGTTTTACATAAGGTAGTGGAAGCGACTACGAGATGTTGATCAGAGATGTACATGTGCAGTGGTTTATTTTCTCTAACTTTAGTATAGTTAAAAGTACACATAGAGGCAGCTGATGGTAGCTGCTCATACCTGAACTAATGAATAACTAAGTCAAAATAATCACTGGGAATGCATGAATGCACAAATTATTACTGACGTTCCTGTAACTCAGCTCGGTTACTCTGTTGCCATTTTTCAGTTTTCATCTTTTGCATCTCTCTTTAGCTGGAAAATGCTGAAACACGTGGAAAACTCACTTGGTATGTAAATGTGTGGCAGACCGAAACCATGCATGCGTACATGCTACCTGCGCTCTTGGCTACTCTGATGCAGACACCGGAAGATATAACTGGTATCTGCATCAGGTTAGTGAGTGCTGCCTCACTTCACTTCCTCTCCTTGACAAGACCTGCCTTTGGAGGCACTGACCTCATCTTTATTACAAGTACAGGGAGCTGGCACTGGTTTTGGGGGGGCTGGGTTGTTGTTAAGTTACAGTCAAGTGTTGTTTACCAGTGAAATAACTCTTGATCTTACAGAGATCACTGTGCCTGTGGGATTAGTTATAGTGGTTTTCAGCTTATCCTTGTTGTATAGGTTAAAGATACCTCAGAGAGAGGCAGAGAAGTACAGATACCTGTGTTAAAAAGTACTGAAGCAACTTTTTTACTCAAGTAAAAGTGAAAATCTACTGGACAAAACTACCCAGTATATTCATGCAACATTTGAATAACCCACAGCTAGTATAGCTTAATTTGTTTTGCAGGACGTTTCACAAAATGCAAACAATGCATTTGAACGTTGATAAATTGCTGAATTTGAAATTACCTGACTCTTTAAAAAACACTGCCTTAATTCTTTCTCCTCTTCTGTAGTGCTAGCTAGATTCTGAACTTATGGAAACCTGCACTGCTTCCGGTCCACTTTAACTCCTAAGTATAAATGCTATTAATGATGCTATTGATGTAAATGTAAGGAGTGGAAATAACAGACTTCTTTTAATGTAGGGAGTGAAAATAGAAAGGTTTCAGAAAAATTATAGATACCTGAAAATTATTGTCAAGTACAGTATTTGTAAGTATTTGTACTTCGTTACTTCCCACCTCTGGAGACAGGGATCTAACATATGCTATTAGGTGATCAGCATGATCAATCTACATTATTAGATTTTGTTTGAATTTGTTTCAACCTCAGTGATACTCTGTCAATTCAGAGCATGTAAGAACTCTAGAGACTCCTTTCTGCATACTGACCCTCTAAACTGTTTGCTTTACCTTATCATCGGCGTAACCAGGCCACACTGATCACTCAGCCACATCCATAGTGCTTCACATCGATTTAACTCTGAACTAATTCACTGCTACTATATGCTTATATCTTAATTAGCTTGTGCATCCTACACGCTTTCATTTGAATTTCATCGGTGTGTAAAAGCATCCCACTCGCACCCAGTGTGCTCAATGGATTTGAGGGGACAAGCCAAATGACCTCTGCTGCTCATTTCATTCATCAGATGGAGAATCTGAATGGAAGGTACCCGTCTAGTCCATTAGAGGCTCGTTATTTGGCAGGACCTTCAAATGTCTGTGTGAACCACTATTTACAGTCAACAAAACCAGCAGGCATCGATTTTCTGATTTCTTCACATAGAAGCATGAAATCTTACAGGAAAAAAATGGCAAATGTGATGTTATTGTCAACAAGTATCTCGTAAAGGTTTTTCACTTTGCTTTGTTAGATGTGAAAAATCCCCAGATTTATTCCAGCAGACAATATTACATATATCAAAATAGTGTTGCCTACATATAAAACAACGAAAAATCCATTTATGCACTGTGATAAGGAGACGTTTTGACACTGAAATGCTGAATAGAACTTTCAGCAGGACAGGTTTGTTTAATTGGACCCAACCTGCAATAGATGTGCTGCATCAGAATGAATTGGATTAAATGTAATTGAAATCACGCATTAGTTTTGTAAAGGAAGATCTTTTTTTTTCAGTGTTTAATTAAATGTGCCTCTCGATATCTGGATATATAATAGCAATTAACTGAGTTGTATACTCTCATCCAAATATCAAATAGCATTAGTAACCAAAATTGCTCTATATGCAGTACAAGAAGCTCAGGTACATGGCCAGTTGTCATTGCCAGTTTGCAGGGGCAGCAGTCTAAGCAGAGATACCTGGCCACTTCCTCCAGTTTGTCTGGGGAATACCAGCCAAGAGACATAATCTCTCCAGTACATCTTGTATCTGCCCCAGGGCCTCCTCCTGCCAGGTCATGCCTGAAACATCTCATTTAGGAAGCGCCCACGAGGAAGCCCAGTCAGATGCGTGAACCATCTCAACTGGCTCCTTTCCATGTGGAGGACTCGTGGCTCTACTCTGAGTCCCTCTCAGATGACCAAGCTGCTCACCTTATTGCTAAGTGACAGCCCGGCTACCCTTCACAGGATGTTCATGTATCAGCAATCGTACTCCTTTGGTCACTACCCACACACAGCTCGTGGCCATAGGTGAGTGGGGGAATGTGTGATACGTAAAAATAGATACAAAGGAAAACGACATGCAGGGATCCAGAGTAGATGTTTTAATCAGGCTGAACTTCTGAATGTTGTAAATGTTGTAAAATTGTTGGGACTACACCTCAGTGAAACTTCAGAACAGCCTTGTTTCTGATTATTTTGCTTAGATCCACATTTTGTTGTTGTCTTTAAAATAAGCAATATGAACAATTTTTTGGAAAGTACATTCTCATTCCCAACTGTGTTTTGTCCTGCTTGTGCATTGATAACTTAATTTACTTGAGATTACAGTCTTATGTGCCCAGTTTCCCCTGCCGCTCAAGGTAATTAAACCTGGTATGTATTATCTACACTTCTCTTAATCCGCTTTATGAAAACAGGTTGGAAAATGCCCTCGCACTCCAAAAAAGCACCAGGAAAACTGCAGGTGGAAGGGAAAAACTCATGTACAACTCTGTGTGTGTCTGGGTGTTTGTCACTGAGGACAAAATAAGGATGGTGAGCAGGCCTAGACGAATGTCATATTTCTCCACCTAATAGGCTTGCCTGCCATTCAGACACTCCACTGGGTCTTGATCTCTGACAGAAATGTAGCTAAGGGACACACGCACACATACACATAAAAACCGTTTCTCCAACCTAAATTTGAAGCTTAAACAGGTGAGGTACTGAAGAGGAGTGGATGTGCTCACTGTTTCTGAGAAAGGACACAGACTTTGAATATTTGACAGAGGTCAGACACTTGTGGTATTTCTTGTAACTAGCTAGCTAGCTGGTTTCTCATATAGAATTGTTTTAAAATTATTTTATTCCAGTCCTCAGTTTGTTAACTTAGCAGAGACTGTGGATACACACTATTGCACACACTCAAGTGACTAAGCCAAAATAATAAATATTACTAATCATACTCTTTACGATTAAAAACATGCTTAAAACACACTTACACTTTCAAATTTGATTGTCTTTGAAAGACATTTAAAAAAAAAATCCAGAGTGAAAAAGGAAAAGAAAATCATATGAATGTGAAAACAGAGCCATGTCCCCATAACACGAGTGAAATACCCGCCCACACATCCACACGCCTGCATGCAAACACACACTAACACACACGCACACACATTCCAGCAATGATATCAGTCCCTGAGTAGATCAGTTGCCCGTGGACAGAGAGGTTGCCTGATCAGGTGTGCTCTGATCAAGTTATTTTAGTTGCTTCTAGTTTTTTGGGCAGGATCATGTCTCTAACACCAACATCAACTCTGACTATGAAGGAAAGGCCACAACAGTGAAGCACATCAAACAATACAGGTGAGTTAACAAATCCAGACACATGTGCGTCACACTCTTGTTCTTAAAAACCCCTAAATAGCAGCCTGACCTTTATTTTTTTATTTTTATCATTGATGTACTTGATGTTTATTTACATCAACTTCTCTCTTTTTTAAACTCTATTTGTGGAGATTCTATTTAGATCCTATTCTGGCTGAAAAACTGAAAACGGTGCCATGTGTCAAAGATAACTGAGCACATTAAAGCTTACACAATATCCTATTTAAATCTTTGCTTTGGTATTCTCTAGTTGTCTAATTTTAAATTAAATGTGGGAACAATACGAACGAGAACTCAATTAATTATGTAATTAAGCTGTTATTTCTACCTTAAATTGTTTGGCTTTCAACTTAAGGTAGGAAGCCTTAATCTTTCGTTATAATCAAAAATGTGGCCTGATTGTAACTCATCTTGATTGCATCATATATTTGATCAGCATCTACTGGAATTTATTTTTTTTCCAAAATGCAATATCTTTTTGAGTTATGTCCTTTCTGATGCGTGTAAAATCAAAGTAAACCAAAAGTAGAGATCAGCTTTTCCACTTTCTTTCTTTCATCTCTGAACTGGCAGTATAAATAAATTCATTGTGAGGCACCGAAGAGGTCCACAAAGAGTCGAAGATAAAGATTTAAAGCAGTCTAGGAAGAAAAGCAATGGCGATATATTTAATGTTAAAACATTCTCTGTATACAGTCCACTAGCTCACCTGTATGCTCAAATAAGAGCTGAGTCATTTGTGTGCGTTAAGAGGAAAAGATAAAGAAAAGGGAGCGAGCGGATAGATTAGGTGGCTGATTGGATATGGTTCTCAATTCAGCTCCCTGCCAGGGCCAATAACAAAGAAGAGACACAATAGTAAGGGAGCTGGATGAGAGGACAGAGAGAAGAGGGTGGAGGTGGTGGAAGTGTAATGGAGTCAAGGACCCTTACAGACTGTCAAATGCTGCACACTTGCTGCATGTCAGGCCCAAGACACACATGCACGCATAAGAATCAGTCCAATATTTTGCTAGACATGTCTGTGTGTGCGTGTGTACAAGTGCTCCTTGGCGATAAATCTTAATTACACAATGGAGTGCAGGCCATGTGCCATCTCATCACACCATGTCAAATCTCATAAGCAACACAAAAGAATAGAAGAGGAAGAGCAAGAGCAAGAGCAAGAAAATCAGATGCAAGCAAATGTGTATCTGGTATGTGAAGAAAGAAGGAAATTCAGACCTGCACAGGGGGGATCCAGGGGGAAGACAATCTTTGTATTGGATCCTCTTGGGTAGACCCACTCTGGTCATTACTTCTAAAACCAGAAACTCACCAGCAGCCAATTTTGTGTTGCTGCTGGTGATTTTGCAATCAGTTCAGTCAATATTAACAATTCTAAAAACAAAACAAAACATGTAACCGATCTATTTTGTGCCAAGGGAAGCTGGCGGATGAATACACAGGTTTAGAATGTGAGAAAGAATGGGGCTGGGGGTGTTGTTGTGGCCCGCTGAGTCATCGTGGCTGGGTGATCTGTAAAAAGCAGCCCCATCAGCCCCCCAGAGTAATGGTTAATCGTGGGAAGTCTGGTGTTAGGGTAAGTGTGGCTGTGTGCAGGCCCGGCCTGATTGTGGACAGTTGCGGTGGGTTTTGCCGTACCGTGGTGTGACAGGGCCAGTCAGGCGGATGGGGCGTGTGTTGTTGTGGGGAAAGTCCTGTACAAGCAGCTCTTTGCTCTGCTGGCTGGGAGAAAAGCTGGGGCAGCTCTCCCAGAGTAGAAAAAAAAAAGCTCTGTTCTTTTGTTTTCATGGCCGTTCTGCTCCCTCTGCTCTGTGAGTTTGGGTATCTCATCTGGTTGGCTGAATGATATTCGGTCCTGTTCTGGACCTCTGGTGTCTCACAAAACTTCCCGTAGTCTCTTCCTAGAAACTTTTACTTCCAAAGTTAAAATACAATTACAATAAAAGGGAAAGCAAAGACATTGATCTCTTTTGGCGTGGCATTAAAATGTATCTAGCTTGTAACGAATCAATGAAGGGACACTTAAGCTGACATGCCGATAATCATCTTGTAGTAGCAACATGATAGAAAGCAGACACACACACACACACACACACACACACACACACACACACACACACACACACACACACACACACAGGAAAATACCACCAGAAAACAGCAGTGTTTTCCCTTATAGTGCTGAGGGGGATTTTCAAAGAAAATGTCAAAAAAGATTTAGTTATTTCTCCTTGTGACATTTCACGGTACCTGTTAGCCATCTTACTTTTTATATATTGTGAAAATACAACATTATTATTTACAGGTCACTGTAACCTCTGCCAGAAATTGTTCAGTGCTATCACAATTCTGAGGTTGCTATGGGTCAGTATTTAATCATGCTTCGATGTGTGGAAATATCTACTGTATATAGATGTGTGGCAGATTAGGAGGCAGAGCGGCTCATACGCTAATCACAAGGTCAGGGATTTGATCATCAGCTCCTCCTCAATGTACATGTGGAAATGCCCTTGGACAACATGATGAACCCAAAAAACTACCTTTGATACATCCATCAATGTGTGTATGTGTTTGTGTGTATGTGATCTTAATATTTTTTTTAAAAAAGCAAGAATTATGCCTTGTAGTGTAAAGTGATTTGAGTGTTCGCTAAGACCAGAAAAAGCACTTTAATAATTTCTCTTCCTGTGCTGCACATGTGGTTCCACTGTGTGTCTGTCATGTCTTTAGCGAGGTAATTAACTCCAGTCAGACACTCTGTCACTCAGACCCGGAGCACATGTGTCTCACAAAAGCCTCATTTCACAGGCTGCTTCAAATCAGACGTAGAAACATCTACCCACACCTTTTCAAACAAATGTGCTGGCTACACATATGCACGTCTAAGGACTAGACCTCTGACATAGTTTACCGCTTCAGTGCATTTATCATCCCTTTTCGACATCCAAGCTCTTCATCTCATCTGGTTTGAGATCTAGCCACTGAGTAACATAAAACATTTCTCTATCCGAGTGTCAGTGTTTGAATAATGGGTCAGGGACTACATGTGTCTTTGTGTGTGTGCTGCGTCTGCATATGTGTGTCATTCCACTGTGCTGTGATTTCCGTTCTTGAACAAGGCTGAGATGTTTTTTAAGTATTTTTAAGGCATTTGTTCCAAGGTCCTATTTTGTATGCTCTGTTTGCCATGCAACAAAGCAGGACTCTGAGCTCTTGATGGACTAATGTAAGGCTGTTTTTGCTGTGTGTCACTTCTCCATGTTCAATCCTTAGCTCCTTTATTTGACACTGACTTCTTTTGTCTTTTCTTTTGTCTTGTTTTTGTTGCAGGCACAGAAATCGTGGATAGAAAGAGCATTCAGCAAGAGAGAATGTGTTCATATCATAGTGAGCGCCAAAGACCCCCATAGGTGAGTACAGAAAAGGGATATTAGAAAGTGTTAACCAAAAATCTTTATATCTTTAATCTTTACAATCCTTTGCATCATTGTAGAGTTTGTTGTTTTGCTGTTGACCTTTTAAAACATGTAGAGTAACTCTAATGACACTGCAGGCAAGAGCTTCGCATTAATGAACCAAAACACTGACATTATGCATTTTAAAACACAAATAGGGAATTTAAAGGTACAGTTGTTTTCTGCGGATAATAATAATAGTAATGATCAGTGTTGCCAACTTAGCGAGTTTTCAGACCCCTTAGTGACTTTTTTTCTAAAAAAAAGTCGCTAAAAAAAGACGTGAAAGCGCGTATCGCTTTTACTCTCAACAAGCAGCGGGTGCTGTAACGCAGTCAGTTCTTCTTTTACTCTTTTACTCTTATGCTGTTTTGTGGATCACAAGGTTTAAAACTACTTATAAACACACACACACAAAGTAACTCCACCAGAGCGCCTATTTCAGGTCACTTTTGCCGGTCCAAGCCCGGGTAAAGGAGCAGGGTTGGAATTGTGACATTAAAAAAAAACAATAATTGCTAAAAGAAATTTAATTTGTAGTTCTAAATAAACTCTAAATGCATTTAGGACGTTTTTTACTCACGTTATGTCTCTTCCACGATGTTATTTCTCTCTCCAACAACATAGGTTACAATTAGATTAGCATGACCAATTATGCAAATTAGGCGATGGCGTCATTTAGTGACTTCTAGCGAGTTTTAGGACAACCAATAGCAATTTTCCTTACTGAGGAGTTGGCAACACTGGTAATGATAATCATTATTATTATTATTATAAAGAATTTTATATTTATAGTCACAGTTCTGCCTAATCTCACTTTATGTATGTGACTAGAGACTAGCCACATGTATAGTACATCAAAGAAGAAGGGAACACGCTCAGACTCCAGTTATGAAAGATCATACCTATGTTTTATCTTCTGAAAAGGAGTCCCCTTCACCAAAGAAGTGAAAAAGCAAAGGAAAGAGACAACATGACCAGCATCTCAAAAATGTCAGATTTATTGTTTCCCTGTCTTGCGGCAACAAACAGATGCTAACAGCAGCTAACAGAACAGAGGCTAACAGCAGCAAAAACATCAATGCTTACTGACAAAAAAGTTTAAAGCGTTGTTGAAATTCAACATTAGCCACAGTAGATAGACATGTTACTTAGGTAAACATCAGACTTACAGCCTACACTCACTGCAGATGAACAGCAGCCAGAGTTGTTTGTCCTGTAGTGGACACCATAGACAGGATTACACACTTGAATTGATAGAGGTAAGAAACAGAACTCAGCTGACTGCCATCTGCAATATTCTGACATCTATTGAGACTAGACAATGTAAAATTAAGGTCTAGACCAATTCATGAAGACAGTAACATATTCTACATTGTTGTAAAAGAATATTTAGGAAGAAGTCCTTATCATTCTGGCATAGTCTATCTCAAAGTACATTTATGAGGGCTTTGTTTACATAATACAACGCTATAACAGCACTGTAATGATAACAGCACTTTAGAACAATTTGACTCAGTGTGATAAATTCACAATTACCACCACATTCATTTTTCATTTTGTTTTACAATCTCACTGTCACCTTGAGATTATCAAAATCATTAGAAAACCTGATGTTGTTTTTGCTGGAAGACAAACTCTCTCAATTCTCCTGCATGTACTATCAGGTGCCACACACACACACACACACACACACACACACACACACACACACACACACACACACACACACACACACACACACACAGGAAATGCCACAGTTTGTTTGGTACGGAAATTTTGCATTACTAGAGGAAAACGGGTGAAAGCCAGAAGCAAGACGAAGGAAAAAAGATGTTCCTCAAGATCAAATCAGCTCATTCTTTTTAGTTAGAGACACTTGTGCTCATGCGTGAGGAAGAGGAAGGCAAAGTACCTTTGGTAAGACATGATGGAAACATGAAGTGATAATCGCAGTCTCCTGCCTCCGTTCCTCCCTGGGCTCCCTCTTCATCCTGTAAGATTTAAACACAGAATATAAAAGCGCCATTCAGCACTTGTGAATGAGAATGTACGCAAGCATCATAACTAGCATTTTGCTAACTCTTGTAGTTGCTGAGAGGGAAAAGGAAGTAACAGCGACAGGTACAGAAAACAGAAAGGGATGGAGCTGAGAAAATTTAGCAAAAGCCCACAAATCCTTCCACTCATCTGCAACATAGCCACAGAGCCTAGCCTGATTCACACCTTCCCAGAAATATAACTAAATGCAACAGTTGGGATTGCTTCCTTTGATTTTAATAAGCTGTGTAAACATGGTGCAGGCTATAGTTGTACTTGGCTTGCTTACAAGGCTAATACAATTGCACAGATTCTATCAGTGTAGACACGCACCTCTTTCTTGGTTTGATAGTTTTTGACGATCTGTGTGTAGACTTAATTGCCACTAAAGCTTTTCCCGTGTTTCAGCAAGAGAACTGTTGTTCAGTATGGATCAGCTACAAGATCACCTCAGTTCCATCCATGGAGGCAGAGCAATGCAGGCTCAAACATAATGGCAAACAGCCACTTGCACAAAATTTAATATTTGCTCCTCTGTTATTCTATGCAGGACTATAAATCAAGCTTAGTAAAGAGATGAAAGTTGGACGGCATGCTATCCCTTCAGCCATGCCCACCTTTTATTGCTAGATACATACTACGGCAGCTCTCACGCTCTTTTCTCCCCACGCTCTCAGTCACACACAATCTGTCTCTTACTCTCCTTTTTCTTCTTCCTGCTCGGGGCTTGCACTTCTCAAGATTTCAATTATTCTCTGCAAAGGACTGTGTAATATACCGGTCTTACACTCACTCTTACTTTCTCCTCTTGTTCAGGTGCTGTTGTGGTCGTCTAATAGGTCAGCATGTGGGCTTGCCACCGGGCATCTCATCTAGTCAGAATGATAAGGCAGAGCGTTTGGCCAAGAATGACAGCCTGTCGGAGAAGTGGTCAATCAGCAAACACACACAGCTCAGCCCCACTGATGCCTTCGGCACCATTGAGTTCCAGGGAGGAGGACACTCCAACAAAGCCATGGTGACTCTCTTTACACTGTGTTGCATTTTATTAGACTTCTCCTTCAGCATGCTGCCCACACAAAGCTTGAGCTTTATGGAACTGGTCAACGTGATTGTTTTGAGCATTAGGGCACCTAAATAAAAGGAGTCACTATTCTGTTGTTATTTCATGCAGCACTGACCTCAGCCGTTGCAACTCATGTTTCCATTAAGACTCGAGAACCTTTGGTGACACATATCTGAGTGCACCAGCGCAGGAAATCTACTTTGTGTAGCTTTAAGAGTGCATTTGTATGCTTTACTGAGCTATTTTAAAGGCCATAGTTAACCTCCTAAGACAAGAAAGAAGAGAGTAGAGGATTTAGATATCCTAAAATATACCTCCAAACAGTACAAAGGAACCTAACCTCTGATGGAAGTGCTCTCTTCTGGAAATATGAAAATAAAAGTAATACAGTAATGATGTTGAGCAGATGCTTTTTTATGAAAAATGGCCACATAAATTGATTATAGAGATAGTAAAGACTGAGTAATTCAAGAAGAGGATTTCAAAAATATTCAGAAAGTGATGAAAGCTGAAAGTGCATAATGTGATCTAAAGATATTCTTCAAAGCTTCAGTAAACATGTTGTTTGACAACACGCAGGTACAGAGGAGGAAACTGTTTGATTCCTAGATAACTGAAATACTTTTTCCCTGAATGGCAGATGTAACACAGCTGAAAATAGATGAATAGTTGCGGGTTGCTGAATAAAAAATGACATTGACAAGAGGACTCATCAGGGCTCATTGTATGCATTATGGAGAATGACAAATGTGTCCAATCAGAAGACCTGGAGATAACTGAGGAATCAATCAAATTACTGGAATTATTGTGGAAATATGTGTAATTATTGCTTTAAAAGACTTAAGTGTTATGAGTGTTAGCAGACTGCATTTTGCCTGATTAATTGATCCGTCCCTAATGTGATCTGATGACGTTTTATTCGCAAAGTCACAAACTATGATAACTACACTAAGAAAGTCATATCACACTTTACTGCAGCAATCTGGGAATTCAGATGATTAAACCTAAATTATGTCTGATTTTTTTCCCCAGTGTTAAATTATTCATCCAGACACATGAATGAAATGGTAAATGATCTGTATTTATATAGCGCTTTACTAGTCCCTAAGGACCCCAAAGCGCTTTACATATCCAGTCATCCACCCATTCACACACACATTCACACACTGGTGATGGCAAGCTACATTGTAGCCACAGCCACCCTGGGGCGCACTGACAGAGGCGAGGCTGCCGGACACTGGCGCCACCGGGCCCTCTGACCACCACCAGTAGGCAACGGGTGAAGTGTCTTGCCCAAGGACACAACGACCAAGGCTGACCAAGCCGGGGCTCGAACCGGCAACCTTCCGATTACAAGGCGAACTCCCAACTCTTGAGCCACGATCGCCACCATGTCAGGTTGGCTTTCTGAGGGTGCATTAGAGGGATAAACAGATGCTCCATAATGTATGTGGTTCTTCAATCATAGCAAACATCTGCTCAATACGTCTTCTAACTTGAGAAATGAAATCCATACGCATAGACACACATGAAACACCAATGCTTTTTACGTTATCATACACATAAGTCGTCACAGCGGTGAAATACTTCATCCCCAAGACACCATATACCTGAATGTAATGCATAAAGTTGTGGTAAAAACAAAGTACACCATATGTCAATTCTAAGGTTTTATATATCCAGACAAAATAAAATTATCTTGACTGTAGCTGGTTTTGAAATGAGCGAAATACAACCTCTGATGAACTATAATGTATTTATTTAACAACTAAGCCAAAAACCGAAATTATACTGCCATGTTGTTTTTATACAGAAGAGGCTTTCTCCTGGGAAATTGTCGAAATAAGTCATACTTGTTTCATCTTCTTATTACTTGTCATGAAGTTTAATATTTAACATGCTAAGTGAAGCCTGTAGAGACTGAGATGTAGCTGTTTCAGTATCTAGTATTGCACAATTATCTATATAAATATTGATTTATGCAGAGCAATAAATCTGCCATTTAACCTAGGTTAGCATATTTGGTGATTCTAAATTGGTCATAGGTGTGAATGTGAGTGCGAATGATTGTCTGTCGCTCTGTGTTAGCCCTGCAATAGACTGGTGACCAGTTCAGGGTTTAACCTGCCCCCTGCCCTATGGTGGCTTGGATAGGCTCGAACCCCATGTAATCCTGAATGAGATAAGCGGAAGAGGATGAATAGATGGATGGAAATAATAACACAGTGCAATATGTCATGTTTTACTTTTCATCTGAGGTTGTATTTTACCTCATTTTACCTCATTCGCCTCCGTCAGTGCGCCCCAGGGTGGCTGTGGCTACAATGTAGCTTGCCATCACCAGTGTGTGAATGTGTGTGTGAATGGGTGGATGACTGGATGTGTAAAGCGCTTTGGGGTCCTTAGGGACTAGTAAAGCGCTATATAAATACAGGCCATTTACCATTTTAAGACACATAACCTCTTTTTTACTACATTTGTATGTATTGCTTTATTTCACTGACATGCTTCATGCTGTTTGCAGTACGTACGAGTGTCTTATGACACCAAGCCTGACCTGCTGCTCCACCTGATGACCAAGGAGTGGCAGCTGGAACTGCCCAAGCTGCTCATCTCAGTCCACGGGGGCCTGCAGAACTTTGAATTGCAGCCCAAACTCAAGCAGGTCTTTGGCAAAGGGCTCATCAAGGCTGCCATGACAACAGGGGCCTGGATATTCACTGGAGGAGTCAACACAGGTAAACCACGGGTTTTGACTTATGAAGACAAACTTAAAAACTTTCATGTTTGCAAAACAGAGAGATTGCATACAGCGTTGCACAGCCGTCTTCCTTTTTATAAAAATTAAGTGGGCACTTCAATTTGGCGTATGATGAGTGTGTTCAAGTCTTTATCACAAGTTATCAGCTATTAAATAACCATTTGTCAAGTGTGTCTAGGCTCTGAAGCTGTTCAGCCACTGGATCACTGTAAAATGGCTGTGAGCACACAGTGAAAGTATGTCAAGTAGTCTAGACTGCTTTTTAATGACTTAAACCTGATGACAGGGTGGCTCATTCAGATTAAGAGTTATTATTCCAGTATTAGTTGCATGAGAGAAGGCCTGAAATTAAGGACGATCAAAATCTTACACTTGTCAAGCATTCTTACTTTTTGAACAAAGTAATAAAATGTTCTAGCTTAGTAATAGTCCATATGGACCCAAGAGAATAGAAACAAAATATAGAGTGCTAACTAATTAATACAGAACCTTTTGCTGTTACAGTGTAGAGGAATCAGTTACATTGTAGAGAAATCACAGAGATGTCTGCTTTAAGGAAGCAGTCTTCTAGGCTAAGGAAGTCTCCTATTCTTAGTGCTGAGTTTTTTTTTTGTTTGTTTTTTGTTTTGGATGATTTTGGCTCAGAGCAGAGTAAGTGAGGAGCTCAGAGGACTGGATGTTGAATGCTGAGGTTGGAAGGGTGAAAGTGTGAAAAAGTCCAAGTTTCAAAGCTTGAAGAAATAAGACTGTGCAACAGTGTAAGTGGTGAAACAAGATTGGTTGGAATGAATACAGGAAACCAGAGTGTTAGCTGGCAGACTGGAAGCACATGAATTATTCATAAATATGCTGTTGCCATGTATATAGAAAGAGGCCTCAGCGAGTAAACTGGAGCTCCACTAAACGCTCTGAACAAGCGCACATTACACATTCATATAGTACTTTTGTCTATGGGGGAAAATGTGTCTTATCTTATCAGCTTCACTTTGCCTTCAGTAAGGAAGTTAACTGTTATTTTTACCTTGTATTGTTTCCAGGGCACAAAAAGAGATGCTATTTAAGTATCTTAGATTGTATTTAGAGCACTTAAAATAAGATAAAAAGGCAGCAGAATAATGTTTAAATAGGAGAGATGAGAACAGACAAAAAGAAATGATACACGCTGGATGGCGTAGAGTGCGCGCACTTGAATACAGAAAGGAGTAGAAAGTAAGATTTAGTGACAGAATGGGTGCAGGAGGAGAAAAGAGGCCTGAATAATGGATAGCTGGATTGGAGGGACAGTGTGTGGAGGTGGAGAAAAGAATGAATGTCAGCTGGAGAGATGAGATAAGATGGCCCCCAGGTCTGACTGCTGCTCCCCTGAGGACAACTACTACAAGCCGAGAGCTACAACCTGGCTGTGTTTAAGTGTGTATGTGTGCGTTTGTGTTTGTTAACACTGGCTCCACACAGTTGTCTTGTGTGCTTAACAGATTCTTTTTATCTATCTCAGCAGTGTACGTAATTATCTGACTGGCTGTGTATTGATTGTGACAAAACATCTTTCTCTCTGTCCGTCTCTTAAAAGCCCTGAATATTCATGCACACATGCCTATGTCCACACACAGGTGTGATTCGCCACGTGGGTGATGCACTGAAAGACCACGCCTCCAAGTCAAGGGGAAAGATATGCACCATTGGTATTGCTCCATGGGGCATCGTAGAAAATCAAGAGGACCTTGTTGGCAAAGATGTAAGTCTGTGAAGATAGATAGATAGATAGATAGATAGACAGACAGACAGACAGACAGACAGACAGACAGACAGACAGACAGACAGACAGACAGACAGACAGACAGACAGACAGACAGGGTAGATAGGGCTGAGGCTATAAAGTGCTATTGACAGCTTATTCACTGAGATGCTGAGTAAGCCAATAAACACTCCTTCACAGTGAGCTGGACAGCTGGGGAAACCAAATGAGGCCCATGCTGACTCAGTGAAATCTCTGGGAATCAGTGTTACGCTACTGTTAAAATTTCATCATCAAAATGTCCCGCTCTCTGTCCCTCTGAATAAGTCAGGCAGAACCCATTAATGTTGGTGACTGAAATGAGCTGATTAAGTGCTGAGGTTCTTTTTTATGCGTGATTGGTTTTAGCTGTCTATATACTACCAGATGAGTTTACCTCAAAGTGTCAGACAGTGTTGCGGTATTGTATATATCTGAGAAACTTTGGAGAAACTGAAAGTTTAATTTCAGCAGCAGTACAATGAAAGTTATGTTAATAATTATTGGATACATGGCAACTCCAAATCTAAAAAATGATTAGAACTGCAGTGTAGATGGTCCCTCTCACAGCTGTCACAGGGCAAAAGGCGAGGTATACTAATGAGGGGTCACCGTCCACACGACCATAAGTGTGTGTATTTGGGACAACACCCCCCCGCTAATTAGGACCTTCTTGCTTTAGGCAACAGTTACAACCACTGCACTGTCACCACCAGTATACCAGAGTGATGTTAATTTTTGTAATTACTAAATAGATTATCTACCATTAACTTGACAATATGCTCAGCATCCAGGTGCTTGAGTAATCTATTACTCTTGAAAGACTCGCATGAGACAGGTTTTTTACCTGTCTCTGTTCATCCTACTCGTGATTTCACTGCGAGCATTTTCTCTGTGATAGTCTCCCTCTGCTGTAACACTTCCTTCAGTTGCTCCCTCATTCGCAAGGGGTCACAACAGCAGATGGTTCCACATAGTTGATTTGGTAGTTTTTCATGTCAGATGCTCTTCCTGACCCAACCTTCCTAGTGATGTCTGTCTTAAACTGGGGATCTTTTTTGCGTCTGCACCATGGAGCCATTATAGTATCACACTGCTTGAGAAATGCTAATGTCTTTAAAAATCTATGGCCCAGCTTGTAGCATAGGATATCCATCAAGTCTCAAATCACAACCCAAGCTCACCCCACATGAAATCCTTACGGTTATTTTACTCATATTTCTTAAAGCTTTGGGCAGCAATGCTCTCTTGAGGCATACATTCAACTTTAGATGCAAAAGCAAAAGTAGTGAAAACCTCTTGAGAACAGGAGCAGGCTGTAATTTTATATTTGTATTCTAAGAAAGGTGCAGTGTTTGCATAGTTGTTAAATATTGACTTCTTTTGGCCAGGTGGTGCGTCCATACCAGACCATGTCCAACCCGATGAGCAAGTTGACGGTTCTTAACAGTCTCCACTCCCACTTCATCCTGGCGGACAACGGCACCACAGGAAAGTATGGTGCTGAGGTCAAATTGCGACGTCAGCTAGAGAAACATATCTCCCTGCAGAAGATCAACACACGTGAGTGAAATTTATCGCATCTTTCAGTCTGAGCCAAACTGACCTATTTACCCGACATTAGTGTTGGTGTTTTTAAATATTGCGGCGAGTGATAACGGCATCATGAAACTGTAATCCTCGCTTTATCAGCGACACCTCTGTGGGTTAATTGGGTTCACTCTAGTTTGTAGACTAAAATTACCTGCTTTATAGTGAGCACATGCTGTCAGAAGGTGTATTTTTAGCCAGGTAGATATAACTTCGTAAGCCTTTGAAAGTGTCCCTCCCTTCAGGGGTGGGTTATTTTTTTTCTTTCAAAGCTTCTTGACAGCTCCGATGAACTCTTTCCTCAAATAAATCTGCTTGATAATCTGTGGGGGGTTTTTTTTCTTTTCCTCTTTGGTGCCTACAGCTATCAAGCCAGCTGGCAAACACAGGCACAGTGGCAAGCACAGAACTACAACATATGTAGACATACAGTATACATGACTGTAAATGCATGTACATACAGTAATGTATCCTTATACTACCACTGGGGGAAGGAAAAAGCTTGATCACACTGTTTTTGGTTGTTTACTTACCTGTCTTTGTACTGAATATTGCGTGATACACATGTTAAGCTGCTGGCTTTGCTGTACAGACAACAGTTTCTTTTTATATATTTTTTCAGATAAATCAAATTGCATTAACACAAAAATCCTAATTTCACTGTATTCTTTATTTTTGTGAAGCTCGAATTAGTTGCACCAAAAGCGTCCTGTGCTCACAAAGGGTAGCAAGTACAAATACTTGTTCATGTGCCCAAAAACATAAGCTTTAATTTTTTTTTCAGTGTATTTTTGAGTCGGCATATTTGCCTTTGTGCGGCGTGTTCATCCGGCACTGAGTCCTTGTTGCATTGCATTTCTCTGTTTTCATTTTTCACATTATACCTTAGCTAGAAACTGAATGGATTTACATGAATACAAAATGCATTTCTCTGTCTTTTTCTATCTCACCCTCCTCTTCTCGCGCTCTGTCATACACAGACACAAGCAAAGCAAAATCGCACATAAACCTCTGTGATATCCTTTAAATATATTTCTCAATAGCCTCTTGCAGTATTGTTTTGATTGAGCCAGGAGCAAACCTAAGTCAGATAAATGTTGTTTGCAACCGGGATTTATTTGCTATTACCTTCTTTTGCTGTCAGGGTAAAACCATTTTGAAATAATTTCTTCGGGGTTCGGTTGACATGAATGCACGCACTTTTACACTAGTGCTTTTTGTAAAACTCAGGAAGTGGGTGCGTTGCCACAGAGTCGAGTGCTGTGATTCAGATCTTCTCTTTGTCAGCACCAGTTTTATCCGCTGTCAGATGCCTCATTGATGTTTGCTGATAGCGAGCTTGCAAGGAGATGTTAAATGTCATTTTCATTCTTAGAAGAAGTGTTAACACTACCACATCCCTCCTAATCCTCTAACTTCAAGGTTATTAGAAATATTCCTGGTATTAAAGGGACAAAGCGGTGTACGTTCATCATCCAGCCATGTGACCTATGGACTTCCCTTTGTCATCCTATGCCTGGATTAATACAAAAGGGGCTGGGAAGGCAAAGGGACGGCCAGTTGTCATGCAAGCATCTAATGTACCACCGCTGATTTAAATCCTTTCTGCAGCTGTTAGCTGTATTTCCAAGATGAGTACTAATGTTTATTAGTTATTACCAGTTGTTAGTTATAGGTAACCAGTGACCTGCTGACTACCCACAGAGCCATAACCCACAGACTATCTCTGAAAATAATCCGCACTGCCTGAGGTTGCACTGATAGCCACCTTCAGCTTTAGCTAAAGTTAAACCTGCCACTCATCCTGGCAACTTGCCTGTTGAGGTGAAGTCCTCTATCAAAGGGAATCCACCGCCTTAATCAAAATCACATGAAAACCTATACTTCTATAGTGACTTGGTACTTTTATCTTTGACTGTCAAAGTGAGCTCTTATTAAGTCTTATGCACACACACACACACACACACACACACACACACACACACACACACACACACACACACACACACACACACATATGCATATATACATATACAGTACATATATAAAAAGATAATAACTGTATAGTGCTGTGAATAGTATTTACCCCCTTCTTCATTTCTTAGTTCTTTGCAGTAAATTATTTCATTTACTGTGGGGAAAAAAGCTATCCAAACCAATCTGACCCAATTTGAAAAAGTAATTGCCCCTGGGCAAAAATGGCATCCCTGAGAGAGTTGCAAGGAGAAAACCCAAAATTCCTCACAGTGATGTGAAAGGCTCATTGCCAATTATCACAAACACTTGATTGCAGTTCTTCCTGCCGATGGTGGCACAACCAGTTAGCAGGTTTAGCCAGGTACATTTGGATTGCTTTCTCACTTAATAGATGAAATCATCTTTTAAAAACTGAATTTTGAAATTTACTCTAATATTAATAGTATGTCTAATTTTTTGCTGATCTGAAACATTTAAATGTGCCAAATATGTGAAAAACAAAGAAAGGAGGCAAATACTTTTTCATGGCACGGAAGCTTTTCAATGTCCAGTTTGGGAAATTCAGGAAGTCCAAGCAATTACCCTTCTGGTAATAGCAAGCTGTTTAATTGCTAAAAAACAATGATTAAAAAAAGAAATTAAGGAAAGTGAAAAATGAATACTGAATATATTCAATCCTCTTAACATGAGAAAGTCAAGAAACAAATCCACTCAGTTATAGAGTGAAGAGCTATATTATACTGAATCGTGTTGTGCGTTTGTATGCATGTGTATCTTGATGTGTGTGGGCATTTACCTCTTTATTCACCAGTGTCAGGCTTGTGGACAAAGGCCATTTTTTGACTTTATCACCTGTCCATAGTCACTGGATGACTGCATCAGTTTTCCTCACAGCAGGTACCCCTGTGGGATCCACGTGTGCCCGGAGGTGTTGTCAAAGAAAGAAAGATTTAAAAAAAAGTGAAGGGGAGAAAACAGCAGTTAAGTTTAAATGGCCATGCTTGTGGGTTTTAGACCACATGTAACCACCAGATCTCTCTTTTTCCCCAACATAGTCCCAAACATTGCACACAACACAAGATGAAAGAAGTGTGGTGGATAGATATGCGTAATCTTCCCCTGTGGTATTTTTGTGATGTCTGGGCAATCCTGTAGCTAATCCTACTGCGCTTGTGTGTGAATATCCATGAAACAGCTATAACCATGTGACTGCCAGAAATGCTGTAGCAATCAAATTGGCTCCACAATATTCTAACATTTTGTTTAAATTATGGGAATCAGTGCTTTACAACAAATCTATGGGTGTTTTTGTCTGGTTACCCTCTTACAAAAAGGTTATAATCTAAAACAGGTCAATTTCTGTTGCCGTAAGAGCACATTTGAGTCAAAAACTGACTCACTTTTTGCTGAATATTTGATGTTAAATCTAAAAGCGGTATCTCTGGCTGTGTGTAAACAAAATAAAAGTCCTAAGACACGAAACATGGCTTCAAAGGCTGTAAATATGGATGGTTGGAGCCAGCACATTAAAACTAGAGCACTGGAGTGACACTCCATGGATGATGTAGCCCAATTTGATCTCAAGCGGGCTAGGGTAGAAAAACCATTGTACTGTAAGGACGCACAAGTACAATCAGGGAGCACTAGAGTCAATACTGAGTACTACTGTATCAATGGGCTTCTCATTAGTTAGCTAGCCAGACGAGGATGGAGCTCAGGCAACCTAGAATATTTCCCATGTGAACAGAGGTACAGATTACCCAGTGAACGTTGATAAATGAAAGTAAACAAATGTTGTTTTGGAAAAAAAAAGAACTTTATATATATATTCTCTCAGTTACTCTTACACTGGAGCATTTCTTTCTCCTGCTTTTCATTCCCAAGTAGACAATGTCAAACTGTAAGATGAGGAAATCAATAAAATGATTGGCACCATTCAACACTGTTGATTCACCGCTGCACAGCTCTTTTGATGTGTCTGTGGCCTTGGCTGTAATGCTTTTTAATCACTGCCTCACAACAGACAGAAGTGCAGAACGAGCCCGAGAGGAGAGTGGGAAAGTTAATACAGAAAAAAAGGATTAAGGGCAGGGAGAGAAGGAAGAAAACTAAATAAAGTGCAAAGGAGGTAAGAAACAGCCGAAGATGCAGGCAGTGAGGCAAGGTGTTATCTGTGTTTGCTTTGATGAAAAATTGGGAGGTAAAAGGAGGAAAAACGTGGTGTGATAAAATATCAAAACAGGCCTCATCCATTAATATAGAGAAAAATAAGAGAGCCCTTCATCTTATTTGCTGCATTCATTACGTGACAATTTGAAACGATTAGTTATGTCTATAACTTCTGTTCCCTGAAGGAGAGGAACGAGGTACAACACATAAGTATGGGATATCACGCCCTCGCGTGTCCTGGCTGAAGAAACCTTTATTCACGCCTTTACGGCAGATGACGTGTGATGACACGCGCAAGGCCCCGCCCGCACATATAGCCGCTGCCATCACCGTCATCCCTCAGTTCGATAGCCGCTCTTCACCGAGCCAACTGCTCAGTGGGGCCACCCTGTGTTGTACCTCGTTCCTCTCCTTCAGGGAACAGAAGTTATAGACATAACTAATCGTTCCCTTTCAGTCGATTCACTCGGTACAACACATAAGTATGGGACCTATATACACGCCCCGCAGAGCAGCCACCGAACCGGAACGGGACCACCACATCCTTAGTGAGTGGTAGACCCAGCAGAAAGGACAGCATGAGCCACCGAAGGGGCTGTAACGTCCAACCGATAAAACCGCACAAAAGTGTGCGGCGACGCCCAATTAGCCGCTGCACAAATATCAGCCACAGGCACCCCTCTAAAAAGAGCCCATGAGGTCGCCATCCCCCTGGTGGAATGAGCTCCCACCCCGTGGGGCAACGCAAAACCTCCGGTGCTGTATGCCAGCGAGATAGCTTCCACAATCCAGTGGGACAGCCTCTGTCTGGACAGAGCTCTACCTCTATTCGGATTAGCGAAGCAGACAAACAACTGGTCACACAAACGCACATCCCGAGTGCGCTCAATGTAGGTGCGTAGCGCACGCACCGGACAAAGAGAATGCACCCTCCTCTGCTCCTCAGATTCAAAAGGAGGGGAGCAAAAGCTCAGCAACTCAAACTCCATTGAACTATAAGATGCAGGCATGACCTTGGGAAGATAGGCGGCATTCGGACGCAATACGACCTTGCGGCCATCAGGAGAAAACTGTGTGCAGGCAGGATGCACAGACAGCGCATGAAGGTCCCCCACTCGCTTCGCCGAGGCCAAAGCGAGAAGTAATGCGGTCTTATACGAAAGAAGTTTCATATCTACCGACTCAACGGGTTCAAACGGAGGGCCACAAAGGGCCTCCAGCACCAAAGACAAGTCCCAAGCCGGGACACTGGACTTAAGCACGGGCCTCAGCCGGCGAACCCCTTTCAGAAAACGCACGGCGAGGGGATGCGCACCTGGTGTCACCCCGTCAAAACCGATATGACAAGCAGATATAGCCGCTAAATAAACCTTGATCGTTGAAAACGAAAGGCCTTTATCCAACAGCTCCTGCAGGAATGTCAAAACATCCACAATAGAGCACTGAAATGGGAGAGTGTGGCGGTCCTGGCACCATCGCTCGAAGGCTCGCCATTTGTAAGCGCACAAGCCTCTAGTAGACGAGGCCCTGGCGCTCTGAATCGTCGCTACCACACTAGGTGGCAGACCCTTAGCAACCAAGTTTAACCTCTCAGCAGGTAAGCATGAAGGTGCCACAGATCCGGGCGCGGATGAAACACTTCCCCCCCCGCCTGAGAGAGGAGATCCCTGCGGAGAGGAAGCTGCCAAGGACTTGCTGCAAGCAGGCTGATTATTTCTGCATACCACGACTTCGCGGGCCACCAAGGGGCCACCAGGATCAGAGAGAGGGAATGCCGACGCACCCTCTCCAGAATTGGAGATATCATTTCCACTGGGGGAAATGCATACAGGAGCACGTCTGGCCATTGGTGCGCTAGCGCGTCCAAGCCCAAGGGTGCATCGTGGTCGATTATGGAGAAGTACAGGGGGCAGTGAGCATTCACCCTGGAAGCAAAAAGATCTATTTGCGCCTCGCCAAATAGATCCCAAATCTGAGCCACTATTGAAGGGTGTAACCTCCATTCTCTCACCAGAGGACCCCCCCTGGAGAGAAGGTCCGGCCCCAGGTTCAGGTGGCCCGGGACATGGGTGGCTCTTAGAGTCAGAAAATGAACACTGCACCATAACAGCAGAGAGCGAGACAGCTGCAACAGGGGAAGAGAGCGTGTTCCTCCCTGCCTGTTTATATAAGACACCACTGTTGAATTGTCCGTCCTGACTAAGACATGCTGGCCCTGCAGGACTGGACGGAAACGCTTTAGAGCTAAGAACACTGCCAACAGCTCTAAGTGGTTGATGTGCAGCTGGCGCTGAGCCGCGGACCAGATCCCTCTCACTGACGCACCCTCGCACAGCGCTCCCCACCCACTTAGGGAAGCATCTGTGGACACCACCTTGCGACACAACACCCTCCCAATCCGAGAGCCCTGGTGCAGTAGCCCGGGCTCCCTCCAAGGACGGAGAGCTAGCATGCAAGACGCAGTTACCGGCAGCCTCCTCCGGAGGTGACGCGAAGCACACAAACGGTGAGAGAGAGTCCAGCGTTGAAACGCTCTCATTTTCAACAGCCCAAGCGGCACTACGGCGATCATAGATGCCATCATGCCCAACAAGCGCAATATCGTCTGGAAACGCAGTCTGCGTCCCAGCTGAAATTGAGCGAGGCAGCGATGAAACGCGGCCACTCTGTGCTCTGACAACCGTGCGCGGCTGGAAAGAGAGCATATTTCCAGACCGAGAAAAGCGATCTGTTGACCTGGGATTAGCGAGCTCTTCTGAAAGTTCACAGAGAACCCCAGTGTCTGAATGTGTGACAGAACCCGCGACAGCTGCGTCTCCGCCTGTTCTCTGGAGCAAGCCACGAGAGCCCAGTCGTCCAGGTAGGCCAAGATGCGGATGCCCCTCTTCCTGAGGGGCGCTAGCGCTGCCTCGGCACATTTCGTAAAGGTGCGGGGAGCGAGCGACAGCCCGAACGGCAGCACTAGGTATTCGTAGGCTACGCCCTCGAACGCAAACCTCAGAAACTGCCTGTGTTTCGGGTGTATAGCGACATGAAAATAAGCATCTGTTAGATCGATTGTCGCAAACCAATCTCCCGGGCCGACTGCACTCAGGAGCTGTCTGAGTGTTAGCATCCTGAACCTGTACGTTCGCAGGTACGTGTTCAAGACTCGCAGGTCGAGGATGGGACGAAGCCCTCCCCCTTTCTTCGGAATGACAAAATAACGGCTGTACCAACCTTTGTCCGTCTCCGAAGCGGGGACCACCCGTATTGCTCTCTTCTGTAATAGCGCCTGTATTTCCTCTCTGAGTACCAAGGCTGCCTCGGGGTTGACAATCGTGTTCACGACTCTTTGGAAACGAGGCGGCTTGACCCGGAACTGCAACCGGTAACCCATGGCAACGGTTTGCAGCACCCACGGAGAGGGGGCGCAAGCGCGCCACTGAGGGAAGTGAGCAGCCAGCCGGCTGGCCTGCAGCACTGACGGCGGGGCGCCGTCGCCCCCCAGTGTGTCTGCAGGGGACTGCATCCCCTGCCTGACCTGGCTCATTTCGCCTGCAGGTTGAGCATTTGAGATTGTTTGAGAGTAAACAACACTCTTTATTGATTGCAACATGGGAACATGTACATTTATACATTTTGTTGGGTGCACCTTTTCCGGGGCATAACAATGAAAAACAGCGGGAACACTCGATGTGGTCGCTTGAACATTCAACACATCTGAACCGTGTGCAGGGGTTATGTGCTTGGGAGACCGCGATAGGGAAGTGCAGCGCCTTCTGGGGCTGACAACCTGAACAGAACTTAAGCGGCACCTCTTGTGCGGCAACAGAGGGGTAAGAGCAGCGTCTCCCTGCGTCTCCCGGCCTTTGCCCCAGGCCGACTGGCGTGGAGCTCGGGCCGGAGTACGTGCTCTCGCCGGCGGCCCTCCCACTCCAGCAGTGGGCGCCGGTCTCTTGCCAGCTGTCAGAGGAGCGGCGGGCCTGTGAGAGCTAGCAGTGGGCTTGGGCTGGCGTCTGGGGATGATGTCGCGCAGAGCTTCCGTCTGCTTCTTCCTCAGATCGAATCTAGCCTGAATGGCTTCAAGTGAATGTCCGAATAACCCAGCCGCAGACGCTGGTGCGTCCAGATACACAGCTCTGTCTCTATCAGGGACGTCGGAGAGGGTCAGCCACAGGTGCCTCTGCGCCACCACTGTCGAAGCCATCCCTCTGCCCAGGGAGAGCGCTGCACAGCGAGACGCACGGAGGATGTAATCCGTGGTGACTCTAACCTCGTTAAGAAGAGGTGACAGCGGGCTGTCCTCCGGAACCAGCGATCCAAGCTCCGCCAGGCACATTGCTTGGTACGTCTGGAGCATGGTGACGGAGCTCATGGCTCGAGCGGTGCCGGCCTGAGCCCGATAAATCTTCTCCAGCTGCGAGGCCGAGAATCTGCAGTGCTTGGACGGCAGAGTTGCGGGGCCATGGTTATGGGACGGGGCCAGATAAGCAGCCAGAGACGGCTCCATAGGGGGTGGGTTAGCTAAACCAGCTCCCTCGGCGCCGTCCAATTCCATGTACTGTCCATAGCCGGGCACAGTGACGCGGGTAGACAGAGGTTTGTCCCATGACGCTGTTAGCTCGCAGAGAAAGTCTGGGAACATGGGGAGGCAGTTTTTGGCCGTTGCGGGCTCCGGTGGAAGGAAAAAACCCGCAAACCGCGACGGCTTCCGAGCTGGTGGAGGAGAGGGCCAGTCCACCTGCAGCTTCTCAGCGGCACGGCGAAACAGGGAGAAAAGAGAGGTGTCATCGTGGCCGACCGGCGCAGCAGCGGCGGCATATTGGGTCGACAATGAGCTCTCCTGCTCATCCTCCGACAAACCATGGATGTCCAGGCCGATGTCCAGCACGTCATCGTCTTCCTGGGGAGCGCTGGCGGGCTTCAACCCAGGCTGAAGCCCGTCAGCGCTCCTGCATGGTTCCGGTCCGTCATCGGCTAACCCGTCAACGTATTCCATGTGGTCAGCCCAGCTAATCGCGGGGACATCGACCTGAAAATTTTCGTCTTCGGACTCGGACGAAGCCGGGGCTCCAGACTCGGAAAGAAGAGGGTCATGCCGTGCGACAGCCGAGCGTCCCAGCACTCTTTCCACAAACGTCACCCGTCTTTCCAGGGTCGAGCGTCGGAGCTGGCGACAAAACGCACAAGCTTCGGGCTCCGTCAACGCTCTCCTAGCGTGGACGATCCCCAGGCAGACAGGGCAGGCATCGTGCTGGTCGCTGTCGTGCAAAGAGAAACCACATCCCTGAGGACAGGGGCGAACAGAAGATTTCTGCTTTGCTCGCTTCGGTTTGGAGTCCATTCCCAAAACGCAAAGCGAAACGCTGCACAAGAAAAACTTGAAAATAGCGCTCCGCGGGCAGCCTACGCACCAGCTGGGCGGTGGAGGCTAACACCAACAGGGGCAGTTAAGCTAGGTTCAAGTTGGCAGACAACGGAGCTAACTAGCAGTAGCTAGCTAGCCCAACTCAGCAGAGGTGTTCTCAGCGAGGTGAAGAGCGTAAGAACTGAGGGATGACGGTGATGGCAGCGGCTATATGTGCGGGCGGGGCCTTGCGCGTGTCATCACACGTCATCTGCCGTAAAGGCGTGAATAAAGGTTTCTTCAGCCAGGACACGCGAGGGCGTGATATCCCATACTTATGTGTTGTACCGAGTGAATCGACTGAAAGGGAACTGAATCCACACACCAGGAAAAAAGTTATTAATTTGTGCAAGTTTAGATGCGGTCAGTGACAATGAACGACTGGCCTTGAACGTGCCCTCTTGCTTTTCACCTAAATTACTTGGTGTATTGAAATAGATGCATTCATGTAGATACTGTGTTAACCTTCACCTGCCCTCCTATTACAGTGATTTAATTAATCACAGCACACATAAAAGAAATAGTTGGGGCAATTGAATTCAGAAGCCATAAGGCTTTGCATTGCAGATTAGCCTTGACACTGTGACCTCCATCAGCAAATATTGAATGAATTATAGTTACACTGTGGCACATGGGAAGTCAATGAGTTTGTACTGTTCTGTGTTCACTGTAAATGCCTGGACAAACTCTTTCAGAATATGATCCTTTTTAATGCCAAGTGTGCATATGGGCATCTAGAATATGAATTAGAAATGATACCATTTACAGATTGTAATAGATCAAATAAAGCACTAATAGGAGATTGAATTATATGGAAGTGTGCATAATTCTAATGATCAAATACAAATGTTTAAATTTCTTTTAAATGTTTAGAATTGAATCATTAATTCTCTTTCACAGCCTCTCTGGTCGGTGGTCAGTGAATTGGCACGGTGTGTGGATCAATAGATAATCTATTTTCAGGCAATATGAGTAAAAACTGACCAGAGACATTGTGGGGACAATTGAAGTCACTGCGGGTAAGGTGTGTTCATGCATGAATGCGTACACAAAACATGTCAAAAATGATAACCAAGAACTGCCAGAGTGTCCAACCCTGTGGTGGAGAGATAACAGAGTCAGTAGTGGGTAGGATACAAAACTTGCTCCAGGTATGGTTCCAGGTTGAGGATGTGCATGGATGACGACATGTTATGTGGTGTGGAAAGAATCTGACTGCACAATCAGTAGTGTGAAATGTAGTAAATGTATTTTGGAACAGTAGGTGGGTTAAAAACAGTGGTGGCACAGTCAGAAATGTCACAGTGGACGGGTTGCGAACCTACGGAGGCCCTCTGATGACATGGTCCAAAAAATAAATAAATTGTGGCCACAAAATACTACTTCGTGGGCACAAAATGGGTATAACGTGCTCACGAAATACTTATTTGTGGCCACGAAATACTATTTTGAGGGCACGAAATAGGTATACTGTGCGCACGAAATGCTAATTTGTGGGCACGAAACACTTGACCGATAACTGTGATCCTTCCGAGACCCCTGCAGTTGGTTGACAATAAAATCTGTCTGTAAAGCAACTGGGCACTCAATTATAATAATTGCTATATAACTTTTGCACTGTCCACTTCCTGCTGTGACAAAACAAATTTCCCACGTGTGGGACTAATAAAGCTTATCTTATCTTATCTTATCTTAATATCCTGTTTAAATGTCTCTCTGTAATAATGGTTCCTTGCATTGCCAGGCTTTTCAAAATGCATTTGTTGCTCATTTCCAGCCTAAAATAAAAGTCAGTCATACTGTCTCTGTCCATGGTGTATAGGTTTAGCCTACTCTTATGCTTATGTCTCTACGCAGCTGTCCAGGAATTGTATCAATATGGTGTGTGCACGTTATATATTTCATTGCCACAAATGCGTAATTCGTTTGCCACGTTATACTCAATTCGTGATCACAAATTAGTATTTCGTGCGCACGTTAAACCTATTTCGTGCCCTCGATATAGTATTTCATGGCCACAAATAAGTATTTTGTGGGCACGTTATACTATTTCGAGGGCACGAAGTAGTATTTTGTGGCCACAATTTATTTGTTTTTTGGACCAAGTCATCAGAGGGGTTCCGTACGAACCAGACTAATTCAGACAAAAAGCTAATTTTATTTTATTAGTAAAAAAAAAACCCAAGTTGAATAAAGGTTGGTGAAACAGAATCAATCAACTCTTTTTTATTTTTCTCAAAAAATAAATACGTTTTCTTAACGGCCAATTGAATTTGTCATATAGTGTGAAGTGGAATATATCCTGGACTGTTCAGCTAAAACAGTTATTTAAACCTAAACAGTCAATTTAGAGTACTCAATTAAAGCTACAGTAAGTCAGGTATTATTTTTTAGGTTATTTATCAGGAAAAAAAAAATTTTGGACTCATAAAATGATTGGTTGAGCAACACTTGCTAATATTAGCTAGTAAGCTAATATTATATTACATTTTCACTCTGATAAACAGTTTCATTACATGTTCACATCATATGAGCATGTCCGAGTCCTGCGTTCATGTGCTACCTGCAAAGTGTCCAACAATGTTAGACCGACTTCAAAAAAAGTTTCACTAACGTTGACTAACAGCTACAAAAGCTGCAGCTAACGGAGCAGATGCTAACAGCAGACAAAACAGCAGTGCATAACAGCAAAAAAGTTCAACATATCATCAACAACTCACCTTAGTATCACTGTCATCTGACATAAAGGAGATTCACTGACTCATCTTATTATGTTTCTTTCACAAAGTTTTTTAGCCTCCTTCAAAGTAAAGAGACATGAAAAAGACAGCGGACTCACAGCCTAGACTCACTACAGAAAAATGGTAGCCACAGTTGTTTGTCTCACAGGGGGCACCATAGGTTTGATCATGCACTTAAATTGGGACAGGTAAAAAAAAAACAGATCTCACTTGACTGCAATGCACTGGCTGTTGAGAATTTACACACTGTAACTTTAAGCTACCCAGACAGAACCCACACATGCACAGGGAGAACACGCACACATGCGTGGCAGTGCAGTGGTTAGTACTGTACTACCGCTGGTTAACACTTTTTTTTCCCAGTGAAAAATCTCATTCAATTAATTTCACTCCATATTTTTCCCCTCGTTGTCCACACCTACAGACGTGGGGCCTGCCTCACAGTTTGGGAACTGTTGCTTCAGTGAAACAGGGAGAACAACATCTAATTTCATTTGAGTCATTTCAGCTGTCATTCTCATAGGGTACAGACCCTGTAAGTGGCTATTTATAAAGAATGCTTCCTGACATAGACACACTCAGAAGGGCGACACATACGTATTCATCTTGAAGAGACAGAAGCATTTATGCCATTTAAGCATCTGTCTTAAATGCCTGAGGTGATTTTATCCAGTTCAAATCAAGTTCCTCGGGGGCAAAATGCAAAATATTCTTCAGGAATATAATCAACACTTAAAGAAATGAGGCTTGAATTTATAATGGACAAGCTGTAGATGTTTAGGTACAAATCAACACACAGATCAACCCCAATTACTGTGTTTTCTGGTCAGTGAAAACACATTTTTAGCTGAGTGCTGGTGTAAAACTCACTCTGGCACATTAATTCTAATATTTCTAATAAAAATAAAAAGATATGTGATTACATCTGAGCTGCTTCAAGAAGGTTAAAGACTAAATATTTGAGATTTTGAGAGAAGCTTTGACCTTTTAGCATACCATCTGACATTTTGTTCTATAGCTTGTCAAGTTAGGTTCTCATATCTGTTTCTGATGTTTAAGTGTGTCAGTGTGTGTTGAAGGAATTTACTTTTTTTTTTAAATTTATTTTTGGTTTATTTTATTGGTGTAGGGTGGTGGTGTGAGGTGAGAAGACAAGGGCCCACATACTGTAGCACACCTCCTCCAGTCATGCTGATGCTAATTTGACACATACAAGGACAAACTCGCAAACGCCAACGCACACGCAGACACACACGCGGCGGATGAGTCATTTCTGGATCCTTAATTAGGACCATTTAAGCATGTTATGTGTATCTTGCTTACACGCTGCTCTTTACCTCGCTAATTCCTTCAGTTCCTCATTACTTCCTCGTCTTCCAGACTGGATATATATATAGAAAATTACAGCGTTGGACTCCCTCCCCCCTTTTTTTGGCTACTTCTACTTTTTTCACACTCTTTCAGAGTAGTCTCGCTCTTGAAAAGTAAGGTGTGGGCAGTGGATTAAAATTATATTTGATATATGAGAGACATGGGAGCCAAAGAGAGACTGGGGATTTTTACTCTTTGTTATCTGATATTAGCGTGTGTGAAGTGTGCATGGATACAGTCAGTACTTTGAAACAGACAGTACAAAGGGGGAATATATTATGTGTATATTTATATTATATGATATATATAAATAGGATTGAATAACTTCACTGTTTAACTATCGTCAACATCAAAGTCCAATTAAAAAAGACAAAAGCTTGTAATATTGTTGATATAAAACTTGCTACAGTTACAGAACTGAACAACAGACAGCTAAAAAGACATGAGCCTCAGTTTCTGCTGCAACATCTGGGTGGATCCATCTGGATCCATCAACAGTTCAGGCTGAGTATTCAGACACTGCATATCTACTGGGATTTTCCCACACATCCATCTCTGGAGTTCAAAATCTCCAGCTCTCTGTATATAGCAACAATAACCCAGATAACAATTTGTTACAATCAAGGTATGCATAAAAGTCGAACCTCGAAGCAGTTGGCACACAGTAGCAGAAAACCACACAGTCAGCTAAGAACAGGAAACTGAGGTTACAATTGATACAGGCTTACCAAAACTGAACAATAGACAATTAGAAAAACATTGTTTGGTCTGAATAGATAATAGATATGATTAGTAGGGTCAGAATTTGCCATTAACAACACAAAAACAGGGATTTATCCTGCTTTGTTTTATTAGTGGTTCATGCTCGTGGTGGTGTAATGATGTAGGGAATATTTTCTTGGCCATTTCTTGACCCTTATCATTTAAACACCACATCTTACCTGGATATTGTTCCTTTATGAGGCTTTATGTGTACCCATCTTCAGATAGCTGCTTCCAGCAGAATAATGCAGCATGTCATAAAACTCAAATCATGTCTGGTTTTGTGAACATGACAGCAAGTTCACTCTACTCAAATGGCATCCACAATCACCAGATCTCAATCCGATAGAGAACCTTTGGGATGTGGTGAAACGGGAGAGTCACGTCATGGATGTGCAGCTGACAAGTCTGCAGCATGTCAGTATGGACCAAAATGTCAGATGTGTGTCTCCTGCTCCTTGTCAGATCTATGCCACAAAGAGTTAAAGCAGTTCTGAAAGAAACAAACAGTAGTTTCTGTCAAGACGTTATGTGGTTTTTTAGGGTCCCACTTCAATTTTAGGATAGTTTACTGCATTTAAGGATTCAGGGAATTCCCATCATTTAAACATAGACACAAAAACCTAAGCCTAGATATAAGTCACTTTCTAAAATTCAGCAACAGTGCTACATGTTGCCAACACCTCCACATTTGTCTCTGTACCTGGATCGTGCACGCAGCATCTAAGGACTCCACAATCTACGTTTGTCTCACCCTAGCAGCACTTGTCCCTCTCCTCCTCCTTCAGTTCACTTCATCATAAACTCATCATCATATTCTGTTTGTGGCCTTTTCACATGTGTCACATGCCGTGTCTTGGCTTTTTGCGGAGCTGAAATAACTCCACACATGACTCCGCTGATGATCATCAACTGAGTGAGAGAGCACACATGATGCATTTATACAGCCATATTTAACAATCAAAGGATTGCATTTAAAAAGTACAATCACTGGATCTCAGCAGAGCATTAGCATTTCTAAATTTAAGGATTCAATTTCAACCACATTAATATAGATGATATCCACAGACAGAGAAATATTATAGAAAAACAACGAGGTAATGTCAATACTGCTTTTCACTGACATTAGAAACAGCCTCTCTGGCAACATGCTTTAAAGCAGGGGTGGGGAACTCCAGGCCTCAAGGGCCAGTGTCCTGCAGGTTTTAGATATCACTCTGGGTCAACACACCTGACTGAAATGACTAGTTCATTACCCGGCCTCTGGAGAACTTCATGACAGATTGAGGAGGTAATTTAGCCATTTAAATCAGCTGTGTTGGCTCATGGGCACACCTAAAACCTGCAGGACACTGGCTCTTGAGGCCTGGAGTTCCCTCACCCCAGCTTTAAAGAATCTTCTCAGATGCCTGATTCATACCTCCCAATCCTGTGTATTAATGCATCGAAAACCATTTTTTCTACGTAAGATAACAGATCTTGCAGGAAACAAAGTTACTCTGTAAGGCATAGCAATTGGAGGTATAATAGCAGGAATGGTGGCTCCATGCCCGGATGGGTTGTAAGCTACTTTAGGACTGGAAGAAAAAGGTACACTCTGAATAGATGTGTTTTACAAACCAATTTTGTTTTTGTTTTTTATAACAAAGTTTTTTTTCACAAGCTAATAGATGGTTGTCAGACTATGTTATCACTGACTTTTTATGCCTTTATTCAAAGTCCATGTCAAACATTAGGTGAAATCTGTGTTTTAAAAAATACTTAGAACACTTGTAAAAATGCAGCGCATAATATGTTCAATTTTAATGGATTTTCTGCATAAACTCAGGGACAAAAGATTGGATACATGTGAAAATTTCAAATTACATTTGTAACTTTTCTTCTTTTTGATTTTTCACAAGTTGTGTTCAAATTCACAGAAAATGTGTGACACATGAACCAACACATTTTTTAAACACATCATTTCTAAGAGTATAATCTTAGAGGAAACACGTGCTGTTTTGTTCCATTTGATAACCTGGAGACTGTAGTAAGTAATTTTTTTTTAAATTAAACAATATCTATGTGATTCTGGAAATATCATGGAAGGTCCCACCCAGAACTGACACAGATGAGCTTAAGAGGAAGATGGATTTGGCCATCAGAGCCAATCAAAACCAAGCCGCTGAACAGAAAATGGGATTAAATCTCAGCAACTGTTCCAGGTACTTAAACGAGATTTCCTTCCTATACTGACTCTATTTGAAAGGTGCTGCTATGATATCAGTCATGGGTTACTGACAAGCAGGGGATTGATGTCACTGAGAAAATGAGAGACACATGCTCATATGGTTGTCAGTCATAAGGTAGGGTCACTCCAGACCGTGTCCTGCTTTATTATTCTTTTTTTACTTTAACCAGGACCACAATTTACAGAAAGCACATCATGCATCATCAGCACATTAGAATTTACCCTCTTCATTTTAACAATATGTGAAAAATACAGTTTTCCACAATGACTTATTTTGAGAGGACAAACCCAGTACTAAAAGACTGTTAATTTAAAAAACAAAAAACAAAACAATGCCAAAGCAATAAATACTCTAAAGTTTGATCCTATTTTTTTTTAAAGAAAGTAGGAGAAAAAAGAAAAGAAATACTGTAAATCAGAGGCCAAAAGTCATCCTAAAATGTTCCATCGACTTTAGGCTAGTTAGCCAAAAGAGAATTTGTGGTTTGTCTGTCTTTGTGACTCTATTTGTGTGAGTGGTTGTGTGTGGTTGTGTGCACACAGGCAGAATTTCCTCCTACCAATTAGCCATGACACAGCTGTGCTTTTCCCTCCTCATCTGCTCCTTGGTGGGTTTCAGTTGAACAATAATGTACTTTAGAGGGTGCAGCGTTGCCTCCAAAGCTCAGCAGTCATCAATATCAATGCATGATCTGACACTTGCGTGCACACCACACACACACACACACACACACACACACACACACACACACACACACACACACACACACACACAGAGATAACAACAGAAATTGGCATTAAAAAAAATGGAAGAATCAAATGTAACAAGGAAGCCATTAGTCTGCTCCTCTCTCTGCTCTATTGATGTATGGTCATGAGATGTGTTGTGGCACAGTGACGTTGTACCTCTTTGAAGTAGGCAAGGACCCGAAAATATTCTCTTTATGTAACTGTCCTTGTTGTAAGGCCATACAAGGCTGTGTGAGGCAAAGCGTGATGGTGGGTCGACTTCTGACTATGCACTTGCTCTTGTGTTTGCGAGAGTGTGTGCATGCCCCATGTGCGCATGCATTTGTATGTGTCTGTCTGCCTGCTTGTTTGAGAGACAGACCATGCTCTTTCCTCCGTGAATTATGCAGAGCAGGGTGAGGATGCTGGGCGGGTAGGATCAGGCAGTTACACAGCTTTTGAATTAGAAGGGTCTAAACAGCCGCCATAAAACACAACCGCATGGAGCAGAACGGGAGGAAGAGGATGAGACCGGAGTGGCAACTGAAAGAACTTTAGGAAGAGAGGATGTGAGACACAGAGGAGAGGAAGGGGGCTTGGGACGTGGATTGGACTTAGACCACTAAAAGGGGAAAGAATATAAGGGAGTAAGAGAGAATGAGACTCTGGGGTTTATAGGGTTTTATAGTGGTTTAAGGGGGGATGTTCTGTGGTCGACTATGAAATGGGGAGGAAACCATAAGAATTAAAGAGAGGAACAGACAAAAGTAGTAAATTTCTCTGAGACTTTTGTGATATAACTTTTACATAAATTTACAAATTTAACTGCAGTTTTTACAGTGTTCTCCCATATGTCTCACTGCATATAGAAAACACACCTGCAAATTATGAAATATTACCCTGAAAAGCCATGATTAAGAGACAAAGATCTCTGTTGTGAGAACAGGGATCACTAAACCACTTCCTCTGTTTCTTTCTCTCTCTCTCACACACACACACTGCACCTGTCTCTCTCGCTCTCTCTCTCTCTCTCTACAGGGAGTGCAGAATTATTAGGCAAGTTGTATTTTTGAGGAATAATTTTATTATTGAACAACAACCATGTTCTCAATGAACCCAAAAAACTCATTAATATCAAAGCTGAATGTTTTTGGAAGTACACAGCAAATCCAGCATGTCCAAATTAACACTGTTGGATTTGATTTCAACACTATTAAAGTGTCTATATGGGTCCACACCAGAGAGTGTTAATTTAACTCTTTTTGGAGAGTTGGTACGTTAACTCTGATTTAGTGTTAAACACCAAATCTGTCTGGAGTTGATAATTTAACACTTGGTGTTAAGAGTTTATATATTAACTCTCAAAGAGTATTTTAGTTTAACTACGTAAGAGTTATCTTCTAATTCATTCTAAAAAGCGGGAATTTTACTGTTCTGAACTTCTAGAAATTTCTTTTGGAAATAAACATTTACTAAAAAGATGCAATGGTTTTTGAAAAACATTTATTCTGAACTGTGCACCACAATTTCAAAACATTTTTTGAAAGATGTAACAGTATACATGTTCTCACTTTCATTAGTATTTTGTTTATCAAAAGGTCTGACATGGTAAATGCAAATAACAGCATTCTCATCACTTATTTCTTTAATACAATATGCATGTCCTTCATTCATCCCTTTGTGGAACTTCAATGCACTTCTGCTCTCCCCCATATTCCATCTTCACAAGCATATCCTGTGTGGAGACTGAATAAAAATTAGTTGACACTAATTAATGGCACAAATAATCCAGTAAACAATTGCAGCACAGTAAAAAAAAAAAAAAAAAAAAGGAATCTTCTTTGAGCCATTACTTGTGTAAAGTATTTTCCCAAAAGACAAGGACACAGGCAACAGGTAATACTGAACTAAATGTAAAACCTCAACCTTTTTCATTTTTACCTAAACCGTGTGCACAAAACTCTGGAGGGATCTATGCTAACGTAGAATCCAGTCAGGACGTCAGCTACTGCTGTTTGCTCGTTTTTTGTTTTTTTTAATGGGAAATCGTTTTCAGGCTTCAAGTAGCACCATTATACCAACATTTCACATTCTAGACATTGTTTTAGGTGTATATTAGACCAAAAGTTTGACTGAAAATTCACATGCAAGCTTTTTTCAAGGCTGTGGTATTTGCCCGCAAACAATACCTTTCAGCTAGCTAAAACAGAATATTATGCTATCAGCGAGCAACATGGCTAATGCCTTTCACACAGCTTTGTCTCAACTCCAAAGAGCCACAGAAGTAAAAGCTCATAATAATAATTGAAACAATCTTTGAAAAAATGACTTACCAAGCATGGCAAACAACTCAAATATGTAGAGCAAAATGTTCTGAAACGGCTTCACTTCAGCTTCGATTGGAGCCGTGCTGGGGGCGGAGTCTGTGAATTTACTCTGTTGGTGTCATAGCCCCTCTAGGAGTTCAGAGTTAAGAGGTCAGGAGTTAATGTTTCCATTGTAACACCTCCAGATTTGACAGAGAAACACTCATTTTTAACACTCGATTTTAACTACTGTCATTTCCCGTGGCATCAGAGAGGCTAAGAGACAGTACTCCAGGAAAATATCTCATCACTTCAAAGACAGCAGAGACTCACGGAGCCTGTGGCGGGGCATTCAGACCATCACAGATTACAAGCCCCCACCACAGACCTGTGATAGCACTATCCCCCTGCTGAACGAGCTGAACACTTTCTTTGCTCGCTTTGAAGTCCAAAACAGCACCACTGCACAGAAGACCCCACCCCCTCCTGGTGACCAGGTGATGACTCTGTCACCGGACAGCGTGAGGAGATCCCTCAGCAGGATCAATGCACGTAAAGCTCCGGGTCCTGACAACATTCCTGGTCGTGTACTGAGAGACTGTGCAGTGGAACTCACTGATGTCTTCACAGACATCTTCAACATATCACTCATCCAGGCTGTCGTCCCCACATGTTTTAAAGCCACCACAATCATTCCGGTTCCAAAAAAGTCATCTCCCTCCTGCTTTAATGACTACCGTCCTGTTGCACTTACTCCCATCCTGATGAAGTGCTTCGAACGACTAGTCATGCAACACATCAAGACTGTCCTGCCCCCCTCCCTGGATCCCTTCCAGTTTGCGTATCGGCCCAACCGCTCAACCGATGATGCCATCTCCACTGCACTCCACTCGGCACTCACACACCTGGACAAAAATGACTCATATGTTCGAATGCTGTTCATAGATTTCAGTTCAGCATTCAACACCATAATCCCCCAACAGCTCATTCAAAAAGTGGTCCAGCTGGGGCTCAACACCTCACTGTGCAACTGGCTGTTGGATTTCCTCACCGGAAGACCTCAAGCAGTACGGGTTGGCAGTAATACATCCAGCACCATCATTTTAAACACGGGGGCCCCGCAGGGATGTGTGCTGAGCCCCCTCCTCTTCACTCTGCTGACCCATGACTGCACTCCATCATACAGCTCCAACCTCTTCATCAAGTTTGCGGATGACACAACGGTGGTGGGTCTCATTAGCAACAGGGATGAGACCGACTACAGAAGTGAGGTGAGACGCCTGGCCACGTGGTGTGCTGACAACAATCTCTCTCTGAATGTGGAGAAGACGAAGGAGATTGTTGTGGACTTCAGGAGAATGCACACCCAACATGCTCCTCTGACCATTGACGGAGCGTCTGTGGAGAGAGTGAGCAGCACCAAGTTCTTGGGTGTGCACATCACAGAGGATCTCTCCTGGACGTACAACACCACAGCACTGGCCAAGAAATCACAGCAGCGTCTCTTCTTTCTCCGCAAACTAAGAAGAGCAGGAGCACCAGCCCCCATCATGTACACTTTCTACAGAGGCACCATCGAGAGCATCCTGACGAGCTGCATCACTGTGTGGTTTGGAGCCTGCAATGCGTCCTGTCATAGAACCCTCCAACGCATAGTGAGAGCTGCAGAGAGGATCATTGGTGTCTCTCTCCCCTCCCTCCAGGACATTTACAGCACCCGTCTCACTAAAAAAGCCCTTTGCATAGCGGCTGATCCCACGCACCCAATGCAAAGCTTCTTCAAGCTGCTGCCGTCGGGGAGGAGACTGCGGAGTCTCCAGGCCAGGACCAGCAGGCTGAAGGACAGCTTCATCCATCAGGCTGTCAGGAAGCTTAACTCCCTCCCGATTCTGCCCCCTCTCCCCTCTCTCCTCCACGGTCTCACTGAACTCTGTCACACACACACAAACACACACACTCTCTGACTCACTCACTGGCCTGCACCAGTTACCAGTCACTTTGTGGAGCACTGGACTGCCATTACCTCATAAGACTTTGTTGTTACACTTTCTCTTACCGTACACTACTAAATCTCCATTTGCACTATTTGCCTATTTGCACTACTCTGCCTGGTTTACACTCAATGTCACTTACCCATTATATTGTATATTGTATAGCTTTCTTGTTATATGTAAAATTGTATTTATTTAAATTTTTACTTTTTAATTATTTTACTTGCATTTTTAATCACTTTTATATTTAAATATATTTAAATGTTCATTTGCTATTTATCTAGGGATTGAGAGTAACGCAATTTCTATTCTCTGTATGTCCTGTACATGTGGCAGAATCGACAAATAAAGTTGACTTTGACTTTGACTTTGACTTTACACCTCAGAGTTACATTAAAAGAATGTGACTCTGCTTAGAGTAAAATTAACTCTACTTTTGCAAGGAGACTATTAACACCAAAAAATTTAACACTTTTGAATTTGCTGTGTAGTTTTTAGTTTGTTTTTAGTTTTAGCTATTTTAGGGGGATATCTGTGTGTGCAGGTGACTATTACTGTGCATAATTATTAGGCAACTTAGCAAAAAACAAATATATACCCATTTCAATTATTTATTTTTACCAGTGAAACCAATATAACATCTCCACATTCACAAATATACATTTCTGACATTCAAAAACAAAACAAAAACAAATCAGCGACCAATATAGCCACCTTTCTTTGCAAGGACACTCAAAAGCCTGCCATCCATGGATTCTGTCAGTGTTTTGATCTGTTCACCATCAACATTGCGTGCAGCAGCAACCACAGCCTCCCAGACACTGTTCAGAGAGGTGTACTGTTTTCCCTCCTTGTAAATCTGACATTTGATGATGGACCACAGTTTCTCAATGGGGTTCAGATCAGGTGAACAAGGAGGCCATGTCATTAGTTTTTCTTCTTTTATACCCTTTCTTGCCAGCCACGCTGTGGAGTACTTGGATGCGTGTGATGGAGCATTGTCCTGCATGAAAATCATGTTTTTCTTGAAGGATGCAGACTTCTTCCTGTACCACTGCTTGAAGAAGGTGTCTTCCAGAAACTGGCAGTAGGACTGGGAGTTGAGCTTGACTCCATCCTCAACCCAAAAAGGCCCCACAAGCTCATCTTTGATGATACCAGCCCAAACCAGTACTCCACTTGCTGGCGTCTGAGTCGGACTGGAGCTCTCTGCCCTTTACCAATCCAGCCACGGGCCCATCCTTCTGGCCCATCAAGACTCACTCTCATTTCATCAGTCCATAAAACCTTAGAAAAACCAGTCTTGAGATATTTCTTGGCCCAGTCTTGACGTTTCAGCTTGTGTGTCTTGTTCAGTGGTGGTCGTCTTTCAGCCTTTCTTACCTTGGCCATGTCTCTGAGTATTGCACACCTTGTGCTCTTGGGCACTCCAGTGATGTTGCAGCTCTGAAATATGGCCAAACTGGTGGCAAGTGACATCTTGGCAGCTGCATGCTTGACTTTTCTCAGTTCATGGGCAGTTATTTTGCGCCTTGGTTTTTCCACACACTTCTTGCGACCCTGTTGACTATTTTGAATGAAACGCTTGATTGTTCGATGATCACGCTTCAGAAGCTTTGCAATTTTGAGACTGCTGCATCCCTCTGCAAGATATCTCACTATTTTTGACTTTTCTGAGCCTGTCAAGTCCTTCTTTTGACCCATTTTGCCAAAGTTGCCTAATAATTATGCACACCTGATATAGGGTGTTGATGTCATTAGACCACACCCCTTCTCATTACAGAGATGCACATCACCTAATATGCTTAATTGGTAGTAGGCTTTCGAGCCTATACAGCTTGGAGTAAGACAACATGCATGAAGAGGATGATGTGGACAAAATACTCATTTGCCTAATAATTCTGCACTCCCTGTATGTGTGGCAAGGAACACAAAGCACTAAGTGGGATGGATATTTTTGGTTCAGCTGCTTTTTTGTCAACTTCTCTCCCATGATTACAAAGTGACATGAAAATAGTCATGTGGCATCACAAGTATTAAATTTAGAACACTTTTTCCAATTATAGATCCAGGTTTACACAAGTAGTGAAGCCTATTTATTTTTAGATTTTTCCTCTGTTCAATACCCATCTTCTTTCCCTCTTTACTTTTTTGTCCTTTTTGAGGGCCAGGCAGTGCATCAGAGGCAACCATTTCTACCTTTTCTCATCTTCTTCTTCCTCTTTTGTGTTCTTCTGCCAGAGTATCTGTATTGTATTGTAGAGAAGTTTAGAAAATTGATTTTTAGATAGTTCCCCGATTCCTTTCAATAACTTCCATTTCTGGACCGCGAGTGCTCAAGTATCAGGTCAAACATGGAGGTGTGTTACTGCACAGAGCTGAGACTGTGAAAATGAGGAACTGTCGGGGGCTTTTCATCCAGCTAAAGCTCAAAGCATAATATGGTGTGAATGTCTGCCATATTGGTTTTCATAAAGAATTTAACTGAATTCAGTCTTATCAAACTGGGAACACATGATCTTCATACCAAATCACATAAAAGTTATAATATGGATTTTTGTTTTTTAAAAGCTTTTCCCAGCCAAGCTGTCTAAGAAGCAAGACAGCTTTTGTCCTCTGCCAGTGCCAAACTTGGTAGATCTATCTAACAGACTCCAAGTGGTTCTTTCAAAAGGAGAATCCTCTTCACACACTAAGGTTAATTATGGAGTTCCACAGGGTTCCATGCTGGGACCAGTTCTGATTACAGTTTACATGTTTTCTTTTATATATATACTATAAACATATTCATCATATTGTTAATAAAAAAATAAAAAAAAGAACAAAAATAAAATTAATGTTTACTCATTTCAAAAATGCACCCTGCGACAGACTGGCGACCTGTCCAGGGTGTACCCCGCCTCTCGCCCTATGACAGCTGGGATAGGCTCCAGCGCCCCCCGCGACCCTGAAAAGGACAAGCGGAAGCGAATGGATGGATGGATGGATGGATGTTTTCTTTTTCCTCTAGGCATTATCATTAGAAGGCATAGCATACATCCACACTGGTATTCAAATGATACCCAGCTTTATCTATCCATGAAGCCAGATAATACACACCGATAGTTAAACTAAATGGTTTAAAATGGTTTAAAGGCAAAAAGACCCTATTTGAGGAAGCACAAAGAAATTGCAGCATGTGTTGGTATTAGCCTTAAAAATAGTTCTGGTATCAGAGGTTCCAGGGCTGAGTCTTCATTGATATATGAGTCTTTTTTTCCTTTAAGCTTGACTCAGTGCAGTCCTTCACACGCTTTGGTTTCTGTCACTTCCACAGTCACATTAACATCACCCTAAAAATTATTTTTTCCATTGTACTTTGTGAGTTTTTGTTTTATTCAACTCCCATTGTGTTTTATGTGCTTTTGCAGCTTTTTTCTATTTCAGGGGGGTTTTCTGAAGTTGCAGTGCTTTTGACCTCTCAGGGTCACCGTACAGATTATAGTCAGAAAGCATATCACATGGTTATTAGATTTTGAAACCGTCGAAAAAGGAAACCAAACAGGAAGCGTGATCATATATCAAACATTGTTTTTATGTGCTGACACTAAACTGAATATATATATATATTGTTGCCTGAAGTTTTTTTTTTCTTGAAAGCCTCATTTGACTACCAAATCAGTGCTTACAGCGCTTTAACTATAATTATACTGTACATATTTACATGGAGTTCATAGCTAAGCTGAACTGCTTGGCTGCCTATGGCTGCTTGTAGCTATATTTCTGTTTTGTTCTTTTATTCTTTCACTCTTTACCCTCCTGTTTCTCCTGCTGCCACTTGTTTTCACGTGTAGGTATCGGTCAGGGTGTGCCAGTGGTGGCACTGATCGTAGAAGGGGGTCCTAATGTGATCTCTATAGTGCTGGAGTACCTCAGGGACACTCCTCCAGTTCCTGTGGTGGTGTGCGACGGCAGCGGCAGAGCCTCTGACATCTTGGCCTTCGGACATAAATACTCAGAGGAGGGAGGGTAGGCACTCACATGTACACATTTTACAGGAGTGGAACGGCAAGCATGAATAGCGTATGAAAAAATTGGATGCACTGTAGATGTCAAGGGATTGTTTTAGATCAAAATATCTTTGAATATTTATGTGAGTTTGTATGCAGAAACTTGGGGAAAAAAATGAAACTTGCTTTAATAAAACACAAATGTGAGAATTTGTATTTCAACAAAGACTCAAGAGATTTGGTAGCTAAGAGTTCCAGTCAGCCTTGGTTTAACCTTCTGATATAATTTGCCTGTTTTCCTGTCACTCTGGCCCCGTTCTTGATACTCTCTTTTCTTTTTCCACACCTTTCTGCCTCTGCAGCATAATTAATGAGTCTCTAAGAGACCAGTTGCTGGTGACCATTCAGAAGACTTTCACCTACAGCCGCTCACAGGCTCAACATCTGTTCATCATTCTCATGGAGTGCATGAAGAAGAAGGAACTGGTGAGTCACTCCTTCTCAAACACTCCTTATGCATTTGCACATATACATTGTGGTAAACACATTGATGCAGAGCTGCAAATGCATATGTGCAGATGGAGGAAATGCAAGCTGATGAACAAAATATACATGATACATTAAAGCACAAGCAACCTGACACAGAAACACACAACATTCAGATACACTATTAAACAATTTATAACATAGTTATCACTATTCACCTCTGTAAAGATGCCCCAAAATGAACAAATATGGATTTGTCTAATGAAATGTTTACATCTTGAAACTGAAGCACTTATTTCTCCATCTTTTATGTATGTAAATCATGTAATGTCAAGTCAATGTAAATGTATTCAGATGACTTTCAGGACCAAATGGCCTTCAACTTGAGAATCTGTGCCCCCTTTTAAAGCATTCCACCAGAACAAATGTCTTGTGAAGGAATGCAGTCACACACATCCTTTACTCCTGGGAAGGAGTCCCAGTCCCTTTGAGAGCAGTCACATGACGCAAAGGTCTTATTAATGCTGTTAAATACTGTCTGTGGAGTAGGAATGTCTATCTGTGTGTATCTGTATATAATTATGTCTACACATCTACTAATGAAAAGTCATTTGCACTGCTCAATTCTTTAGCAAAAATAGAGAAAATTTGCATAACTTTCTGAAATGTGTTAACAGTGAACATTATTGAATGTTCCTGAAAAACCCAACCTAAATGTTCCTAATGAAAAGAAATGACACCACTGGGCAGCCTATTACATACACTGCTATACCCAAGGACTCTGTAGTGGTCCAACTCAACTGTGCATCCTGTTCCTGAGAACATCAGCTTAACTTTAAAAAGTTATTTTAAGCCAAAACGCACAAATTAACCAGAATGTTTTGTTAATAAATTGCAAATGTGTTCAAAAGACTGGATCATAAATGAGGAGGTCAGTAAAGCAAGGCAGCTGGTATAGTGTAGTGTTGTGTTAGTTGTAGTTATATGTTTATGCTCTGTCTAATGGTTTCTGTTTTTATTTTTTTAGTTATATCCAGTAAAAAACATTTTTAAAAAATCTGACATTTACTTCCTCAACATTTATTTCTAAAGCTATTTAAATCTTACTGAAGACAGACAGGTGAGAGTTATTGCTCAGACTAAGTAATTTCACTTCAGTTTTGTATTGAAATCAAATATTATACAGTACAGGGCAAAAGGCTTGAGCCACTGCTTATGTCTTTTTTCTTTTCCAGGAAAATGGGAAAATGGTGCAATGATTTATTGAAACATGTGCAAATTGTACGGTATGCAATATAAAATTCTAATGAGATGGAAAATCGATATTTGGTATGAGCTACCCACTCACATATATGCAATTGTGGCAAGGCTTGCAGTTTTGCAGGTTTGATAAGACATGCTGCGAGTAAAAGTGTACCACAATGTTACACCCAATCTACATGCACTCCTGCACAACCTTACACTCACTTTACAGCATAACACTGCAATATATTCACTCCAGAGGTGGGACCAAGTCATTGTTTTGCAAGTCTCAAGTAAGTCTCAAGTCTTTATCCTCAAGTCTCAAGTCAAGTCTCAAGTAATGTCAGGCAAGTCAGAGTCGAGTCTCAAGTCACTGGTGTAAAAGTCCGAGTCAAGTCACAAGTCTGAAATTTTGAATTTCAAGTCCTTTCGAGTCTTTAAAAAAAAAAAAAAAAAAAAAAGTATGTTGCAGTTATGCTAAATGTAAATATTAGACCATGTAATTTTTAAATCTGTGTTTTTCTCAACACATGACAAAATAGTGAACTTAGAAAATATACACAAATTGTGAAATTGCACCTCTTTAAAATGCAGCTCAATTAAACCTAGCTCCAAGAATAATTTTCACCGACAGTTCTGAGATAAGCTGCATGTTATTCTTGGATGCGGTTGTAGGACCGGTGTTGTGCCAAAAAGTGATTGTCTGCCAAAAACTGATTTCCGGTATTTGCCAAAAAGCGATTGCTCATATTTAAAGTGCTATAAGTAACTTGTTGGGCTATAATATGTTAAACATATGTCAAATGCATCCCTTATGGATGACATAAAGTCATCTTGAGCCACAAACAACATTCGTGTAGCAAGATACAAGCCGCAATCAGTTTTTGGCAGCGACTTTTATATAACCTTTATTTATGCAGTAAAAAAAATCTCATTAACATTAAAAATGTATTTTGTAAGAGTAAGTTGCCCAACAGGACAGCAGAAATGGCAGCAAATATTACAATAGTTCTGTAAAAATATTTTAAGTGGGGATAAAGGACCGGATTGGTTATAATGTAAGTACAAGTTGTAAAGATACTTAAAAAACAGATAATTTTTTAATTCTTTATGTAACCCCTTTGTATCCCCTGTTCACCGAAGTCTATTTACGAACATACGTAAAGATATTACACATAAAAAATACACAGAAACACTGGAAATCACTTTTTGGCAGACAATCACTTTTTGGCACAACACCGGCTTTAAAATCGCATGACAAAAATATCATATACATTAAAAAAACTGCATCACCAACGTAGCCTGGACAACATTTGCTAGTTAGATGAAGTCAGCTATCTCATCGTAGCATATTTATATGCATATTTATAATTATACGGTTCTTGTGAGTGCATACACTCGTGAAGTTTAGTAACTTCCGGTCACTGCAACAAGCCCAGGTACAGTTTACCGACGGATGGGTACAGGACCTTGAAATGCACCGTGTAGAAAGTAAAGACCATCGTACGTATCATAAGTTTACCAGTCTCACAAATCGTCGTCATAAATACACATTCATTAACCGTTTATTAATATAACCTTTGAGCTCAAGGGTAATTAATTAGTAGTGGAAATAATTTCTGGTACGCCTTACAGAAATGTAGCAGTGACAATAATATTGTATGCTGTAATCGCACTGGACAATTAGTGATACAAAACAACTGTTTTATTCTGTGAATAAAAGTATATGTTTTTGTCAATGTACCATAATAACAGAAGCGAAACGCAATATTGTGTCAGGACAATTCATTATTTATGCACAATAAATAAAGGAGCATAGCGCGACAATTTCTGTTCAGCGCCAGACTTGCTTGTAACCTATATCACCAATTATGTTATGAAAATGACGCATTAACTACAACAGCAGACTGACCTTTGTGTAAATGCTTGGAGCAGACTAACCTGTGAGCTGGAGTGTTCTGGGACGTTATATTTGACCTTTGAATGGCTGCAATCCAGTCGCGTCTTTGTTACTTCGGAAACATGGCTCGAACAATTTCTCTTCAACGACGTAATCCGATAACAACCGATCTCTTTACCCGTCGGCTTCCCGTGGCTGTCATGCGACCGGCTATTGTAGTTAATAATACAACGGCTTCTTGACATTTTTGTGTTTCTTTTTATCGCTGTGTGACTGATTTCAATTGAAAGCCTGCGTGCGCTAGTACCGCTTGCCACGAGTTCCCAGAATCCTTTGCGGTTCTACCCGTGAATGACGTCACATTTTCAATCTCTATATAATATGCATGTTAAATTTTATATTTGGGGTAAAATATCAAGTCTTTTCAAGTAAACCGGTTCAAGTCCAATTCAAGTCCCAAGTCATTGGTGTAAAAGTCCAAGTCAAGTCACAAGTCTTAGAACATTTTTTCAAGTCAAGTCTAAAGTCATAAAATTAATGACTCGAGTCTGACTCGAGTCCAAGTCATGTGACTCGAGTCCACACCTCTGATTCACTCTGATACAAAAACACCCAGCAGCAGTACTAAGTCATTTGCTACTTGGTTGCTTTTGCCCCAATTTGGTTTAAACATAGTTCACTAGATGCTTTGTAAGGAAGGGAGTGTTTGCCAGATCAGTGATTTTTGGGACTGCTGGCAGATCGTGGCATTTTGCCTTTTAATTTGTAATCAGTATCATGCACACACACACTTTTCTTTACTTTAGTAAAATGCTTGAGCTTGAATCCAACACATATTTTGTGATTCAGTCAGTGTAATAATTACATTAAGTCAAAATCTATAGATATAGTACATGCACACACATAGTATACATGTAGCATTTTTGCAGGCAGCTCAGCTTTGGTCATGGCTGTGCAGCGTGTAAGTGGATTGATTACACTCTCAATGGGGTTCCAGTGGCTGACTGATCCTCAAATTAATAGATCCTCTGAACATAGTATACAAAAGCAGAACAATGACATGTGAATCATTCAGCAGGAGCAACTGTAAGGCCCAGATAATCCAACGCAGCCTCTCCCCGAACTCACAAAACTGTTATAAAAAGGGCATCTTTGCAGTGCTGTCAGTCCACAAACAGGACAGTCATTGTGATCTCCACACTACTGGATGACTTAAACATTTATATAGCAGCTGTCAGTTCACCAGATGCACAGGTTAGTCCAGATCAAAGCATTTCACAGGTTATTGACAAACTAGTAATTAAAGCTTGAAACCAATCTAATAAAAGAATGAAAGAAAATAAGAGCGCAAGAATAATTAATTTTATTTATGCTCTCACACACAATAAAACAATCCCTCAATAAAAAAATAAAAAAATAAAAAAAATCATAAAGTGAATATAAAAATAACTGAAAATGTGAATTAAAGGATTTCAAGGTAAAAAAAATAAAAAATATATTACCAGAAATAATTAATAATAATAATTCTAATAATTCTAAAAATATATATAAATAAAATTAAATAAGCAAATTGAATGAGGTAAGTAATTTCTATAAACCACACTAAAAAGCCAGCATAAAGAGGTACTTTTGTTTTTTAAAGACTTCCAGCTGCTCTCAGATCCTCTGGCACACTGGCTTGAGGCAAAAAAAATATGCTAAAAGCTGTCTCGCTGAAGGTTTTTCTTCTGCACTTTGGAACAACTGAAGGACTTGTGCCAGAGGACATTAAGAGTCATACTGCTTCAGACTAAGTATACGAGCCATAAATACTGAAGCAATTCCACGAATTTCTTTAAACCAAGTTAAAGAATTTTAAAATAATACAGAAACTGACAGGCAACCAAAGTAAGGTCTTAAAGTGTTCTGTCTTTAAACACTTGACTGCAGAGTTTCTGAATCACCTGCAGTCAAGTTATAACAGCATTTGGGTTTAGCAGAACATTCCAGTCCTGTTTGATATACACACATCCATAAGTTTCTCTGTGTCACTTAGATAGAAAATATTTATGAGCTAATAAAAGGAAGATTAGGAAAGAGACCCTACACAAGATCTAAGTTATAGATTTTTGTTTCCTGCTTGTTGGCTTGGGGCAAGTCCAGGAGAATTCTTTTTTTTTTTACTTGTTTCACTCTCTGAACTTAAGAACCTATAAATAAACATTTATTTTGGTTCACTTTTATCCAACTTGAGCTTTAATGAGTTTGATGATATCTGGACAAAAATATATAAAACACAATTTGAAATGCAACCAATTGGTTGTCATCAGATGCAGGGGTAATAAACCTTCTGTGTAAACCTGTGCGTGTAACTGATGCATCTTTAGGCTTAATGGAAGAAAAAACTAAACCGAAAGACATAATCATCCTTGGCTTGTAATCTTAACAGTGCAATTCAACATTTATTAAGGACATAAAAGTTTGATTAAAAAAGTTGACTTTTGTATTTCCCAGCAATTTCTGCATCTCTCATAAAAGTGTCGTTTTTGTAGCCCATCTGCCATACAGAGAGTATCAAAGGTGTTTTTTTGAAAGGAGAGAAATGGATATGGTTATCTCTCTGCTGCCTATTACCTTTCTGTTTCTCTTACTGTGATGATTTTACCACCCTCCTAACTTGCCAAACTAATAGGCATCACATGAGCTTCCCCTCCACTCGCGCTCACAGCATGTCTCTGTAGAATACATTTCAGGCTGCATTTTTCAGCTGCTTTCTTCACGAGTATATGACAGAACAGATGCTTCCCTATTTCTGCCCAGCTGCCTATAAAGACATCGTAATAGTTCACGTTCACTTGCTGTAACCACTAACCTAAAGTGTATTTTTAGCTCTCCGGGCTTTTCTTCACCATGTGTTTTACAAATACAGTATAATTATTGTGTTGTGTGTTTTGAGCTCTGCCAAACACAACCGATCTGCAGCTCAGTAATATACCTCCAGCTATACATCCAGCTTTTCCACTAACCTGCTTCTTATGTGATGCTTTGAGTATAGACTGAAAACTCTTAACTTTATTGTACCTTTAATAATGAGTTTTGACACCTCAGTATATATCAATAAAAAGGTGTTTTGACAACCATTAGAAGGATCCAGGTTTTTCCAAGAGCAGCTACATAAGAAGAAACCACCCCCACTAACTTCTGATGATGCACACCCAGGTATTTGTTCTGTAAGCAGGCTTGAAATGTGATAGAAACCGTTCACTTTTCTAAGGAAATATTTGAAACTCAAATTTTCTTTTCTAGCCATATGCAAACTGCACAAAAACCACTCACTTGATAACGATAGAAAGATAGAAAGCTGTGGTACATCTCTCCTTAAAGATCTGTCTGTATGTGAACTCTGCAGAACCACAAACTATTACAATTACTATTTACCAAGTGCACTAAGTATAATATAATGTGGTATTACGGTGATTATTCAGCACCCATAGAATTAGGTAGTATCCAACACCCACGGGAGTAGTCAGATCACACAACAAGCTTGTCGTCATATCCGAAGCAGTAGCGAGTTAATCCTGAGTCTTTGCACTGGTCTGAAAGGGGCAAGTGTGGAAGAGAAAGACAAAGAACAATTGTGAGTCTATATGGCTCTCTGTCAGAAGGCCTTTGCTTTGATTTTTGACTCTGTGGCAGAGACACCCAAGTAGAAAAGATCTAGACCGCAGGTGACTGGCTGTGTGTGTGTGTACTGAAGAGGTCTAGTGAAGAGAAACAGGAAGACCAAAGAAAGGCTGTGTCTTATTTTGCTTTACCTTATTTCCAGCATGTTGGTTTATTTATGTGGACAGTTTGTGCTTCAGTCATTTTCTTGTTGGCTTTCTTTTGTTTATTGCACTTAATGTTTTTTACACTGCATGAAGAGGGCCTAAAGTACACACTTTTTCAAGACATTTTTGCCACGCTGGAATGAAGACAAGGTAGTTTAGGGGTAAAGTTAATCGGTGACTAATATGCACCTTTTGAGTTAGATGTAAATTTCTCTCACATGAAATTTATTGCATACACTCACCAGCCACTTCCTTTAGTTGCGTCTTGTTTGTATTGGGTTGGATACGCTTTTGCTTTCAGACCTGTTTTAAATCTTCATGACATAGATTCAACAATCTGCTGGGAGGACGCCTCAGCGTGGACTCAACTCGAAAGTGGACTTTCTGGTCCACGTTGAGATGATGGCATCTCACTGTTGCTGCAGATGTGGGATATGTAGAAGCCATTTGAATGCAGTGAACTCACTATCATGTTCAAGAGACCAGTTTAAAGTTTTTTGGGCCTTATAGCATGGCACCTCATAATGCTAGAAGTAGCCATCAGAAAGGTACACTTTGGCCATAAAGGGATGCATGTGGTCAGCAACAACACTCAGGCTGACTGTGGTGTTTGAACAAAGCTCAGTTGGTACTAAGAAGCCAAACGTATGCTGAGAAAATATCCCCCATACCCTCAGGCCACCAGCATCTGTGTGATCTATACAAGGCAGGGAGGATCCCTGGTTTCGTGTTTCCTGTTTCCATTTCCTGTTCTTAACTGACAGGAGTGGCACATGTGTGGTCTTCTGCTACTGTGGGCCCTTCTTCACTTGTGCATTCCGATTCTGCATACCTTGGTTGTTGCAAGTGATCTTTGAGTGATCCTTGACTTCCTATCAGGTCAAAGCAGTCTGGCCATTATCTCTGACCTCTGATCAACATGTCAGTTTTGCTCAGAGAACATCTGCTCACTGGATATTTTCTCTTTCTCACACCCTTGTCTGTAAACCCTAGAGATGGAGGTGTGGGAAAATCCCAGTAGATCAGCAGTTTCTGAAACACTCAGGCCAGCCTATCTTGCACTAACAACCATACCATGTTCAAAGTCACTTAAATCATCATTCTTCCCATTCCAAACCTGAGTTTGAACTTCAGCAGGTTATTTTGACCATATCTATATGTCTACATGCATTAAACTGCTGGCATTGGCTGATTAGCTATTAGCATTAATGAGCAGTTGAACAGGTGTAGCTAATGAAGTTTGCTGGTGAGTGCATAATAAATGCATTGACAGACGTCAAGCCATATCTCACTTTTTAACGTGTCTTGGTGAAGAACAAGATTTAGATAGGTGGGGGGTCCTTAATATATATCACTGCAGCGTAGTTGCATGAAAGGATTCACCTCAGACTTCCCAAATTTATCTTTATTGTAACTCACACTGCTGTTAGTGCTTTACAACCCACAGGCTTTTTAAAATGTCATTATTCTGGACAGAATAACTGGACAGAATTAATCTCTGCCTTTGAAATAAAATGAGGGTCAGGCCTGTCTGCTGGGTGGTTTTCTGGGGGACTTATTTCCTATAAGACTTAGAGACATTTGGGATTGGTCAACATCTGTCCAGCATTTCAGATGAATTAGGAAGCCTTTCAGGCATTTATATCAAGCTAACAAATGCTCATCAGTTATAACCGCTATCACCCGTTTTCTCTTCCTCCCTGTCCTGCATGTAGCACTCTGCAGTAATAGTAGAGCTGGTAAGCTCTGAGAGAAACTGTAGCATAACCATAAATAACTGCAAAATAGCTCTTAAGGGCACTTAAATGTGGGAAATACATCAAATGCTTTAATTGTTTATTTATGCATTTTTTTTTCTGTTGTTGATCTTGGTTGATGATAAATATCTCACACCTGTGACTTTAGTGACATGAACACATGACAGGACATAGTGCTGAGCCATCCATAAAGTGGTGTTTCTTGCTTTCATGGCACCAACCAGAAGAGATTTAAGGCTGAAGCACAAAAAAGAGTTTATATTAAACTGCCAACTACATATTTTTTACTTATTATTGCTGTTCTGTATCATTAATCTTTTTATCATCAGTGTCATTATTTTCTTATGTATTATATTAAATTCTCTATCAGATGAACATTAAAACCACCTGCCTTATGAAGTCTAGGTGAACCAACAGTGCTTTGGACATCACATCCCACAGTAACATCCACATGAATGGCAGAACCCTGGGATTCCCAGCAGATCATTGCATTGTAACGGGATGATGGGACTAGACACTGACTGTGTCAGTTGGGTTAATGTTGTGTGATTGGTGTGATTACTGCACCCCCCCCCCCCCCCCCCCCCCCCCCCCCACACACACACACACACACACACACCCCAGCCCACTTGGCTCTCAGAGTATGTCCAAGCTTTGTATAAATAAAAGTAAAACCATCTCTGTTTCTTTAATTCGGATTAAATATTGAGGAGGAACCACCAGCCCACAATGTTCCTCCACAGTCCTGACAAGAGATACTAAGAAAGAGTAGGAGGAAAATGAGAGCAAACGAGTGACTTAAATAGACCATGAGAGAGAGGGAGAGAGCAAGTGGGAGGGAACATGGTAGGGACAGATGGAGGGAAAGAGGAGGGGATGTAGGGAGGGATGAGGCAGGGGGGGAAATGGTTTGGCTATATAGCAAATGGGAAATGAGGTACGCAGAGAGTTTGAGGCACAAACAGAGGGAGACAATTCCTTGGTTCATTATCAGCAGGGCAGTTTATCAGTTTAAAATTTCATGAGTAGAGAAACTTATTTCCCTCGTTCCTCTGTTTCTCGCTGTACTGAAAGCTATTGGTTTATGGTTTCTCCCAGAAAGAAAGAAATATACATGTAAATAATTTATGGTTAAAATTCATCCAGATGAAACCATTAGCAGAGTTTTGTCAGACTTGAACTTTTACCATTGTTATTGCATGAGCCGCAGAAGACGATTCAGAAACCCGTGATTGTGTGTTTGGCCAGTGTCAGCAGGATCTTTGCCTGTTAAATGAAGATGAATGTTTTGCAATCAGCTCAGCTCGCTGGAGTATGAAGAGCTGTTTTCTGATCCTCAGGGTATGCAGCATAGCACCTCTGAAGATGCAAGAATCCTGCCTGTTCCTCTTTAATTTCACATATCAATCTTCAATTTGCCAACACAACATCTCGCTCCTTCTGGCTTCCATTTGCTTCACGCACGCTTCCTCTTTCCTGCCGCCTTTTCTCTCAATCCCTGCCTCCACTTGTCTCCCTCTTCTTGTCATTAATGCGTCTTTTCTTAGTTCCTCTATTCTTGTCAAAAGACAGCTGGAATCCACAACAGATGGGTGAATTTATGCCTTGAGTGGAAGAGCAAAAATATTGAAACTGTGTCTACCACTGTGCTAAAGTTGTTTGCTCCCAGTAAGTACTCAAGAGCGTCTTTCAGTGTATGAGGTGAGAAAAAGAAAAAGCTGCCTGTTTACTTTCGCTCACATTTATTGATGACTCTCTGTGGGATTGCTGAGATTAAAGCAGCCTTGCATTGTCTCAGAGGATATGTAGCTCAGCTTCTGAGCAGCAGTTTCCCAGCCATAGCAGGTAGCTCATATGCACGGGGTCACCTTGGGGATGTAATTGGAGGGAGTGACGAGGGATGAGGCAGTGGGCAAAGAATGAAGGGGCAGCATGCCAGTGAGAGGCTGCTGTAAGATTAGTGATTGACAAAAAGATGCTGGGTGGAAGAGAGAGCAGAAGCTATAATCATCGTTCATCTACCACATTATCTTTCATTGTAGTCCTGAAGGAATTTGACCAAGAGTCATGTGTGTGTGTGTGTCAGGGAGTGATTGTAGGGGAATTCTTCAACCCACTAATGATAACTACAGGGTATAATGGACAAAAAGCCAGATTGGTTGAAATTAGACACGCACCCAAACACACCCTTAACAGCTGTAGATCTAGCTGCCCTCTCTGCCTTCAGATATTCTTTCCCTTTTGTCAGTATGAGCAGTTCTTTCTGTAAATCATGTTGTCAGAAGGTCACACATTTCACATACGCCATTTGACTTTTTCAAGCCTCTACACAGGAGCACAGATGAGACTAATCAGTCTCTTAAACTCATAGTCATGCACGCACACTTGGAAAGACTTTAACATGGGATCTACAGATGGCTCCCTAAATGTGTTGTCAGTGTCTATTAGAGTGCAGGCAATGAGTCTGGCATTGTGGCAAATGATGCTCAAGCCACTGGCCACACTATGAAAATGCACACAGGTGCACTGTAACTCCAGGAAGCTAATGAAATTACGCTCTGCACCAGCGACTCACTGGTATCAAGAAGATCTCAATCGATACCTTTACATCTCATTACACTTCTATTTCACCTCCGGAAAGACCCCATGATTAGATGGGCACATGACCACCACATGCACATGAGCATGCACGCACCTAAAAGCTACCCTTATTAGCAATTAGTTTTTGTTCAAATGAGCAAAGAGCCAATATAAACAGATAATGTAAAATATCAATGTGGACTTGAATTACTTGTGTTCACTTAGTGTGAAAGCGGGAACGAGATATAGAGGGATAAAGAGGAGGGTTAGCCTACAACATTGCAGCATTGCCCAAGGGATGCAGCGGCAACAGCAGCAGCAAAGACTGCGGATTCCTGGAGCCCCACGAAATGAAGGCATTTGGGGTGGGGGTGTAGATGGGAAAGAAGATGTGCTGCGGGGAGGGAGGTGGGAGGAGATGGATGGCTGGTTGTAAGGGATTAGAGGAATAGCTCATCAAGCATTCAGAACACGGATTCTCTCATGCTCCCACAAGGTGCCTTTCACACATGCACACATATGAGCACGTGGGCCCACACGCTAACGCCATTACGTGTGCGCTGTTGCTATTTCTGACTTTTAAAAAAATCAAGAAAACCCACAGCATTTCTCAAATTACCCTCTCAACTGACTTTAGCTCGCATCCATCGCACCATTTGTTCATTCTCACACATGATATAAAATATGCAGCAAATAAAGATCTAAACTGGGCAGTGAGTAAAATATTCCCTTTAAGCCTAATCCGAAAAGTGTACGACACAGCGGAAAAAAAGACCAGAATGAACTGTGTCAGGGGAGAAAACCTGCAGTTCTTATTCATTTGAACCTCCTCCCTTTTGTGTTTTTACTCGTTCTCCTCAGTTGCCTCCTCAGCAAATCCCTTCATTCCCTCTTTCCAGTGAACAGGCTGCTTGTGGAGTTCTCTCTATAAGAGCCAAGAGAGAGGGGGACTACCGTACAGTACATGAGAGGATTTCGTCAGCTCTCCCCTTTTCCTCCACCAAGCACCTCAGCAGAAGTGTTTTTAGTGAAGCAGTTTAATCCAGCAAATAAGAGCACACACGATGTAGCTATATTACTTTCTTTATATGCTATGAGCATACATTAAGACATTTGCTCCAACAAGAATCACATGACTCAAAACTAAAGCTGCTTTGCTTTCACAGGAACAACCTCACCTCACTCCCAGACGCTCTCGCTTTTCTGTCTCCTTGACTTTCTTCTGTGTGTGTGTGTGTGTGTGTCATTGTCTGGTCATTGTCTCACAGATAACAGTTTTCCGGATGGGATCGGAGGGTCATCAAGACATTGACCTTGCCATTCTCACTGCGTTACTCAAAGGTGAGTATGTTGGTACGTGTGTGTGTTTGGTGTTTGTTGAAGCATGAGTCCACAGTGAGTGACTTCAATTTCACTCCTCAAATGTTGTTATTTGGCAGTTTCTTTACATGAAGGGAAGATGACTGTTTCAGAAAGCGTTCCTTCCTCATACACTGTTCCAGTTAGTTGCTCAAATCACACAGGTTTCTGTGGTTACACCTCATAGCTCTGGAATAAAACACAGAGAAATCTGTCTGATCTCATCAGCCAGTCACATGGCAGCAACGCAATGCTTTTAGGTGTGTAGACAGAGTCAAGACGACCTGCTGAAGTTCAGCCTGAGCATCATAACAGGAAACAAAGGTTTAACATTTAAGTGACTTTGAGTCATGGTTGTCGGAAAGAGACGGGCTGGACTGAGTATTTCAGAAACTGGGATCCATTGCGATTTTCCCGTAAATCCATCTCTAGAATTTTCAGAGAACTGTGCGAAAATATCTGGTGAGCTGAATTTCTCTGGGTGAAAATTCCCTGTTGATCCCAGAGCTCAGAGCAGAATGGACAGACTGCTTCAAGCTGATTGGAAGCCAACAATAAATCACATAGTGATTATACAGCCAACATATACAGAAGAACACTTTAAAACGTAAGACACATCAAATCTGGTAGCAGATGGTTTTCCAGAAGCAGAAGAACAGGTGCCACTCCTGTCAGCTCAGAGCATCAACAGTTACCCCAGAATTGGTCTATAGATATGACAAACTTTGCCTGTTATGTTGAGTCTAGATTTCTGCCAAAACATTCTGATAGTAGAGTCAGAATTTGACGTAAACAGCATGAAAGCATTGAGCCTTCCTGCCTTTTATCAATGGATCAGTCTGCTGGTGCTGGCATAATAGTGTGGGGGTATTTTCTTGGCTTGCTTGGTGCCCCTTGTACCAGCTGAGCATGGTTTAAATGGCACAAGCCGCCTAAGTATTGTTGCCGAAAATGCCCATCCCTTTATGACCACATGCAGTATAAAGCATCTTCTGATGGGTGCTTTCAGCATGATGACACGTCACAAAGCTCAAATCGCCTCAAACTTTTTTCTTGAACATGACAATGAGTTCAGTGTATCCAAATGGCCTCCACAGTCACCAGATCTAAATCCAATAGAGCATCTTTGGGATCTGGTGAAATGGAAGATTCACATCATGGATGTGCAGCCAGCAAATCTGTAGCAACTATGCTATCATGTCAATATGGACCAAAATCTCTGAGGAGTATTTCCAGGAGTATTTTAAGTCAGTCCTGAAAGCAAAAGGTGGTCCAATCTAATGCTACCAAGGTGTAACTAACAAAGTGAGTGGTGAGTGTATATTTAGGTGTCTAATTGTTTAAGTAATTACTTAAACACAAAGGGGTTGCAGCTCTAGTTTCCCAACAGCTACAGTATTAAAGCCATTACAGGCAGGCTTACAGTGAGCTCAGCTTTCTCATTTTGTATGCTAATTAAAAACCTGAGATAAAAATAATACCTGTAAAATCATCAATTAGCGCAAACACAGCTGCTCATTACCTCTGTGGCCAGAGACAAGTAATTCCAGGATGACACTGCCAGTCCCCGGTAAGTGCCCTGTCTTTTGTGGCATTTTCTTTGAAGAATATATTTGCATTTAAGTTGCACTTATGAAATACATTTTCATGAGGTAAAAAAGTTCTTTGTGAAAGCCATATATCATCTAAGCACAGCTCATGTTGTAAAATATCTTATATTTACACATGTACAGAACCTTATGTGGCATGGCCGTTCAAGGGCTGCTGTCATGGCCAAAAGATTTGGACCACGAGGAGTTTAAACTCTCTTTTAAAGGAGAACCACTGAGTACTCTGGGACTGCACGTCAGATCACCTTATAAAATATCTCATAAATTGCTCCTCAGAGACAAACTAATAGTGATTTAAAGGCTCATATCCTTGTTGTTTCCTCCTCCATTTATCACACTGCAACGCATTCTATTTAATCAGCACGACAACATGAGGACTGACACTGAAATATGCACAAAGAAACACTGAAGAACAAACCATTATCACTAGCCCTGCGTCATATGCTGTTGGTCTTTGCTGTGACAGTAAAACACTTCACACCCACTGAGTTATGGACTACAAGACTTCTAAAGTAGCTCTGGCACGGAGAAGTTTACATTTTTAGGGTATATCCCACAACAGCCCTTTCCTGTTTAATGGTTTGTTCCTCTCCAAATCACTGTTTGTAAGTATTCATTAATACTGGCCATGAATGATTCACAAGTACTGCTATTTTTGAGATGCTCTGAACAGTTGTCTGGGCACAAAAATTTGGAACTTGGAAAAAAAAATGCTCAGTCTTCCCATTCTCCTAGATCCAATACATTGACTGTGAGTGGACATAATGCTTTGGTTCATGTGCGTACACTTGTAAAAAGGCTCATATTCGAGCTGTTCTGTAACAAATTCCTATACATTTGTTAATAATAATGAAAAATTACCAAAGTAAACCACACACACACACGAGTGGGAGAGAGAGGGGATCCATGGATCCATTTGCTCAATTGGTTGTTCAGTAGGTTGTATTGATTGTGGTTTCTGTTGCTTCTTCTATGCTCACAGGAGATTGCATGCATTTTCTCTTCCTGTCACACACTCACATACACACACACACTAGAGACTAGAAGTACAGACATCATGCCTGCATGCCAAGGATCAGTGATTCCTGTGGGAGTGCTTAGAAATTCAACACATATGATTGGCTGTCTCAGGAATTGTTCCCTGGAGGAACATGCCAGTCCACAGACAAGGAAAAAGTGCAAAAGAGTAGCTTGCAGTCATGATGAATAATTTCTTTGGCCCATCCATTAATTATCTTCATTCCAAACTCTTTTTCTCCCATTCTGTTACCTTTTCTATATATACATAAGGTTATTGTGTTTAATGAGATCTGCTATTCATGTCTATTCACATTGTTAGAGAAGCTTTTGTGAATAAGTGAAGGAAGAATGTGAAATCAAAGAGCAAAAAGGCAAAATAGCAAAAAGAACATAATTAAAAAGAAATTAGAAAAATTAAAAATGAGTTAGGGGCAAAATTGTCTTATGGTCAACAGCACGGGGGCCATTTCAGATGCAATTCTCATTCTGCAGCTGCATGAATGAGATGTGTTCAAGGCTTTTAGTGTAAAATGAAATCGGTCACATCCTGCCTGAGAGCTTTTTAAAACACTGGATTAGACTCCTTCGCCAAGGAACTAAGCCACTGCCTGGGGCTCAACAAAAAAACAAAACATCACAGTCAGGAATGCACAGAGTGGAGCGAACTGAGCAAGAATCGAAGAAAGAGAATTTAAGGGGTGAGCGCAAGCCTCTGTAAGAAAGATAGAAAGATTAAGAAAAGTGGAAGGAGACCTCGCAGAGAGGAAACAGCAACTACACACAGATGGTGCAAGTGTGGTGAGGTGGGAGTAATTGATGGCCTGCTGTCTGGGGTAGTCAATATCCTAAAGATTGGGTACATAAAGTCAGTTGACTTCAGTCCAACCCTGCAGGCAGAGAGAATGAAGTCGCAGGCCTTTGATAAAGCAGGACCTCCTTTCCTTTTAATATATACACATATCCCCTAAAACTCCTATTAGTGGGCACTGCTTATTATCATCTTGTCAAACCGGGGATATTATTGTGCTTTAACTTACAGTTGATTTGTCAGAAGGCTAAAAAAATCAATTTCTTCCTTTGTGTTTTTCTTGTTTTTCTCTGTTTGCACTACGTATTGTTGGGAACAGCAGGCTGTGATCTTGAATTACGTCTCATTAGTCAGCATTTGCTGAGATGTGTTGGTACAAACAGGTACAACGACAAAAACTAATATCTCTCATGGACTGACTGTCTAGTCACTTCAAATGCTGTAAGTGCTTTTTTTTATGCAACCTTGAAAAACTGAGTTAATTCCAAAATACAGTATTAGACGACAGAAAACAAGAGGGGAGAGAAAAAGGAAATGACAGGAGTCCATGAATACATTCGAACCACAGTGCAATTTCATTATGATATTAATTTCAGTCACAGTCACCATTTAGAGAAAAATAGCTCAACAGATTTACACAAATCTTGTAAACAAGGTATTTTGTTCCACCCAGCATTACACTCAATTTAATCCACTCACACTCTTTTGTTATTATTATTATCATTTTAATCTTGCATTTGTATACATTGGAGTTTCTTTACTTTGGCTTCTAGTTATGTTACTGATATGTTTTCTGGAGGATCGAAGTGAAGGATCAGAGTACTGTAAATGTTTTTGGACACAGAAATCAAAGGAAAAATGTGTATTCCACATTTTCTGCAGGGATGAGGTAGAGTGTTAAAGAAATGCTTATATCAGTGAGTAAAGACGGGTTCTTCTGTTTTACAGACGACAAGCGCAGCAAAGGCACAACACTTTTCAAAAGAGCTTCAAGTAGACCAAACCTTTGTCTTGTCACAATAACATTTTGCAGTTTAGCCAAGCACTTCAGCAAAATAATTCATGAGCGTTAACCTTGGCAGTCCCACTGCAGCACTTTACAAATATACAAATTCTGCAGAGTAATAAATCAACACAATGTCCATTTAGAATAATCATAAAAAATTATTTCTTTTGGTTGACTCTGACATATTAATGTTGATATATTGATCAAAGATATAGATGTGGCAGTGAGGACATACTAGAATATATACTTATAATTTATAGCTGTGTTTCTCCTAAAGAAAAACTTGTATGTGTAACAATCCATACCAGGTGCTAATGCTTCAGCCCCAGATCAGCTGAGTTTGGCTTTGGCGTGGAACAGAGTGGACATCGCACGGAGTCAGATCTTCATCTACGGACAGCAGTGGCCTGTAAGAAGCAGATACAGTATAAGCCAGAATATATGTGATGTATACATACTGTGTTATTACTTATATTCACAGGATGTTTGAACCTGATTTATTCGCACTGACGCGATGAAATGGGCTGTTAAAAAAACTTTGTCTCAACTCTGAGTTTCACAGTAGTTGAATTTGAACTTAATGCTAATACTGCTCTAATAATTATAACAATAATAGCTCATGATGCTCAAAGTTGTTTACATGAGAAGAAATACTTGATGCAGTTCTTGTGTATAGGATGTGATATCACTGTATACTGTGTATGTCCTAGGTTGGTTCCCTGGAGCAGGCGATGCTGGATGCCTTAGTTCTGGACAGAGTTGACTTTGTCAAGCTACTGATTGAAAATGGAGTCAGCATGCACCGTTTCCTCACTCTTTCCAGGCTGGAGGAGCTCTATAACACGGTAATGACAAGCATAAAGTGTTGAAAACACGCTTTAAAAAAAACCCAAAACCTCATTCTGTTACTTTTTTCTTTCTTTCAACAGCGCCATGGACCATCAAACACGCTGTACCACCTCGTCAGAGATGTCAAAAAGGTATGACCATCACTGCCGTCCCAGTAGCTCTGTTGCTGTTCAGTATGGGAATGTGGTATATTAAAGAAGACAAGTTTGACTCCATAGAGTTGCAGTTGCTTTTTTTGTGGTGTGTGTTGTTATGCTGTTTGCATCACTCCGTATATATCTACATTTTGCACTAGTTGCTGTAAACTGCAAATAGATGCCGGCCGGCTTTTCTTTTTCAGCTGGAGTTGCGGGCTGCAGTGGCTGTGTAGTGCTGTGCACGACTCTCATCCCTCTCATGATTCCTCAGTTTACTCCTTTCTTTATCAAAGGCACACACCACCACGGTAAACAAACACTACATGTATTAAATATTGTTTTATCCGCAGAACTCGGAGCAATACTGAGCAAAGTGAGACCACAATGGAAATGCTGCAAGGCTGAAGAGCTTAGTAGTCCCACAGTTTGTTTTAGTTTTAACTTGTATTTTAAATGGCCTGTAACGTGATTTCTTGAATAGTGATAGTTGAGACACAAGGTGATTCAGAGAGCTTACGGGGGGTGATAGAAAAACATTTATAACATTTAAATAAGGGGTGTCAAACTCATTTTACATTGTGGGCCACATGTGAAGAAGTGTAACTGCACATTTAATCTGTGAGATATTTTAATATAGGAAAAAGAAGTGTAATTTCAGCAGCACGTCTCAGTTTTTGTACATGATACAGAAATGTGCTTCAGTACATTAAAAAATGTCACTGCATGACTTCGGGCTTAAATTGTAAGGAAAAAATGTGTAAAATGACAGAAAAAGCTCTGGCATGTCATAGCCTACACAAGGTTTTTTCTTTCTTTTCCTCTGAAACCAATGTAAAATCTTTTTTGTTTGTTTTTAAATGTTTACTATATATTAGATAGCAAAAAAAAGCTTAACCCCCCCCCCAAAAAAAAACAAAAAAGCAAAAAACAAACTTCTATGGTGCCTTAAAATTGCTCATGATAAAAGGTGACAGCATATATTTTACATTCAGCACATATTATAGTTTTGAGAGATGATAGAGAGGTCAACAACCATTACCATTAGCATGGAGACATGCTCATTAATTATAGTGTTACTAATTGCAGTGACGCCACATGCGCCTCTGAAAGTGTCTGTAATCTCCCCTCCTTTACTTCTTCCCCTATCTTTGCACAAACTTCGATCTCATGCTGGTGTAGAAAGCAGGAACACGCAGCGTACAGTAACTGCCATCTCACTGCACCATTTCACCAATGTGCAAAACATACACTGTAGTGCATGGCATAACGTTACCATCTCCTTTCTGCAGAGCTGTGTGTAATTGCAATAGTGTTGCTGAGTGTTTGTGTGTCACTGTTCTATCATGGTATGGTGCTAATTAGATTTAAATTTAGATCTTCATGTCATAGCTGCTTCCTTTCTTTTTCATTGGTCTTTGAAGACTGTTAGGCTTTACCGCTGGCATTTAATGGCTATTAATTAGATTTAAATTGCAGGTATTTTGCTAATATCAGCGCTATGGGTGAATGCAGGCTGTATTCAAGTTCAGTCTGCAGATCAAGAAAAGCGATCGTCATAGAAATGGGTTTCTGTACTACACCTAGTAAATAATCAAATGAATAGCAGAGTAAATGAACATTGTAGCTTTATGTACAGGTTGTGGCTTTAGTGTTGCTTTTCAAACAGGGGTTGGGAAGGCATCCTAATGTAGTAGCAGTGTGCTTTTTACCCTCAGTTTGCTTTGCTATTTACAAACTGAGAGCTCAGGAGATAGCTAAGAAGGGTAAGAAATGTGGCTCCAGTACACAGCACAGTATATATTTCACCAATGTCTTTACAATTATCATCAGAGAGGTTCACATAGTTTGGGCAAAAGGTACCTTTGTCCAATCACCTGGTTTATACTAGAGCCGTAAATGTTAGAGGCAAGTTTTAAAAGTTTCAGTTAATCATTAGTAAGTCCGCTAGGACTCAAAGCTAACTACACAAGAATATTAAGAACTGTTCTGTAAGAGCTCAGAGTGCATTCATAGAAGCTATTAGCTTGACCTTTAACACCAATTACAGGAGGGATCAACAGCTACTTGCTGGTACATGTGTATATACTGCACATTCATTTATTAGTGTAAGAGAGTGGAGAACAATTATTATTGAAGTTTTTTTTTTTTTTTTTTAAAGTACATGCCATGACTTTTCGAACATCATCGATCCTCTTTGAAAATTTGTCTTCAGGTAAAGGTGATAAAGTCAAACAAACAACATGCTAGTGCATCTCAAAAACTTATCATAGTGTGAAAAAGTTTGTTTTTATTTTCCTATTATGGCTCATAGCTCGTGAAAATACAAATTAAAATATTTAATTTCAAATTTGAGCAAATCACTATTCAAACAGTATAAATACAGAATAAATATTTGTGAGAGCAACCACAATCACAGAGACGCCTGCTGACTTGGCAGTTGTCCAGATAACTTTCCACAAGGAGGGTAAGCCTCAGAAAAGGCTGCCTGTTTGCAGAGTGCTGTAGCAAAGCACATTAATGAAGAGTTGCCTGGAAAGGGAAAGTTAACAAAAACAGAAATGAGAAGACTGTCGAGAAAAGTCAGTTCAACAACTTGGGAAAGCTTCACAAGGACTGGACAGAGGCTGGTATCAGTGCATCAAGAGCACCACGCGCAGATGTTTTTAGGAAAAGGTTTTCAACTGTTACATTTCTAATATCAACCCACTCCTGAACAAGAGACAAAATTAGAAGTCTCTTACCTGGCCCAAGGAGAAAAACAGAACTGGAAGGTTGCTCAGAAGTGCAAAGTTCTTTTTTTTTTTTAGATGAAAGTAAATTTTGTATTAGATTTAGAGATCAAGGTCAAGGAGTCTGAAGAGAGGCACAGAATCCAAGCTGTCTGAAGTCCAGTGTGAAGTTTCTGCAGTCTGTGATGATTTGGGATCATCTGCGGTTGTTGGTTGTTGTCGGTGGATTGTGTTTTATCAAGTCCAAAGTCAACACAGCCATCTACCAGGAGATTTCCATCTTCATGGAAATGCTTATTACTTTTCATTTTCCAGCAGCACTTAGCATCTGACTTGAAATAATTTACTTTACATTTACATGAAAGTTTACCTGTTTGAATTAAATTACAATGAAAAAAACGTTTTTCACAATACTCTCATTTTTTGAGATGCACTAGCAGAGTCCAGTCCAGAGTCCTGTAAATACCTACAAGTCTAACAAGGGACATAAAAAGGTCTCTAAATAGTTTGAATGAAATCGTTCAACTGGGCAGCCTCAGTAAATTTAGGCAGTGAGCAGTCTCAGTTAGCCGCCTCCAAATATTTTGTCACATGAACTGTGACAGAAGAAGAATGGGGCTGAATTCTTCCACAGCAATGTAAAAGACTGATGAACTCATTTAGAAAACTATTACTTGAACTTAAGCGGTTCAGAATCATGGGATGCATTTAGTTTTTCACAGGTTTGTATAGGTTAAAGATTTTTGGAGTAATGTTCTCTGGGCTCAGATTTGAATTGCATCAAAAACAAATTGTGGGTGAAATTTGAAACGGTGACTGCAAGAAAATGGAAAGATTTGTGCCTTTAAATTTACAAATTCCCTTGAGCACACAGAGGTTAATCCTATTTAAGTCTTTTGTGTTGGGTTTTTTGTACTTACTTTTACCACAGAAGAATATCAAGTAATTGTTAGCAATTAAATGTTAGAAAAGATAAAGAAACCACATTTTAGAATCAAATGCTTTCTTATTTACAAGTGCTAAAAAAGTCAACAGTTTCTAGTGGATATACTTATTTTCATCCATGAAACAGTGATGGGTAGCACACAGTGGATTTCTAGGATACCACATCTGATTGAAGAACAGTCACGACAGGTAACTGGTGTCTCAAAGGAGCAGTGGCTGCCAGGGTAATTGCTGCAGGGTTGATGTTGAGGGCATGAGGAGGAATAGCGAGTGTCGACATGGTTATAGTCCACATGTGAAGGTGCTTCTGTTTCAATAGTGAGTCTCACCTTCCATGTTAATAGCTGTCCGTCTATCTTTCCACTCTCTTCCAGGCTAATGAGTCATTTATACTTTCCTTCTCCTTTCTTCTCCTCGAGACTGCATTGAACCTCACTGTGAAGATCTCATTACATGCCTAAATGCAAATTATGACAAATCATTCACTTTTTTTTTTTTTACATGCTTTGTAATTGTCCTCAGAAATTACACTCTCTAATTCACGCTGCACCTGAGATTTAATTCTCTCCTCATTTTCAGCTCCTCTATTGAATATAAAAGACTTGCACTTTGGGGCTTTATCGTGTCACATTGTAGAAAGAGTAATGGGATCCCTGAAACTGTGATCCTTTTTTTAAAAACAACTTCATTTTTTCATTTTTTTGCTTACAGTATTGATAAAACTGTTTCACGTTTCTACATGGAAAACAAGACCCGTGTAAATATCAAAAGCCAAACAGAACAACAGTCTGGTTGAGACAACAATTTATTAAAGAGACTGGAAGAGAGATCTTGCCCGAGAGTTTCTGTGTATCTCATTTCTCCTGCTCTTGCTTATCATGCCGTTTATTCACTGACATTATGTGTTCTTTCCAAGCAAGAGTATCCAGGGTTCAGTTGGATCTACTTCAAGGTGAATCAGATAATCAAGTTTTCTTTCATAGCCAAAAACAGTTTGATATGGATTTTGTGCAGTGAGTGTATATGGCTGTGTGATTTTGTTTTGTACTCTTGTTTCCCTTCCTGTGTTAATCAGTCGGTGTGGGTCGTTGCCTGTTAACCCTGTTTGGTTTTTAGGGAAACCTGCCCCCGGACTACCGGATCAGCCTCATTGACATTGGACTGGTCATTGAATACCTCATGGGCGGGGCATATCGGTGTAACTACACCAGGAAGAGGTTCCGAACTCTATACCATAACCTCTTCGGACCCAAGAGGGTGAGTGAATGAGTCTCACCTGAATTATCCTCTTAGTGTTTAATCAATTTCAGATCTACTGTCATTAATCCAAGGAGCAGCACCAGCTAAATGAGCCTCATTATCAAACGTGTCCTCATAAGGATAAGTGGATAATAATATATTTCTTATACTAACATATTTATCAGAGAGTCTAAAGGTCAGCTGCGCTTTGCGGATGGTAATTAATTAACTTTTAGATGCAAGTTTTGATGATTTTTACCTGACAAATGGCAGAAAAGGAGATCTGCAGTGGGAGGTCAGTGAGACACGTGACTTTTTTTGGACAAAAAGATGGGAGCGGTTTTTAGTAATTTTGTTTTTTATCAATACCAATTCCAGAAAAATATTAGTCTGAAAGTACAGCAGAAAAATAGGTAGGAATAAAAATGACTGAGTCCAACATTTATGCTGCACTTTTTGAATTTATCACAAAAACCAGAGTTACAACATGAAAAAAATAAACAAAAATGGAGACTTCTTTCTGTTAAAAGGGAGTTTTTCCTTCCCAGTGTCACCAAGCCTGTGATTTGGTGCTATCTAAATATATCTAAGTGCATAATTACTTATGTAAGTGTAATTGCCTGAAATCAGAAAAAGGCACCAATATGTTTAAGGGATTAATTTTGGGTTTCAACTGAGAAGTATTTAGTTAATATGCACATACTTACACAAATTTAGCTTTTATTTGTGTGTCAGGGTGCTGTTGATCAGCACAGGTTAAATATATGAGCATTGCTTCCCCTGTTATTCATTTACACATCAAGTAAAGTAGGAACATTGCATGCCCTATCATAAGCCTAATGCAACAAATCATCTTTGTGTAGCAGTTGCTCTTCATTATGCGCCGTCATCATCATCAAACTGCACACAGTTCATTACAACCCCACCAGCAAGTTTTCTTGGTGATTAGTACACACAACCAAAGTGACAAAGTGATCTCTGAAATCGTGCTTTGTTTGATGGTTGTGTTTTATACTTCTGCACAAGTTGCACATTATATACATTTCACATTCTGTTTTCTCATTCTGCCTCGAAAACCTGCACACTTGTGAGGAAAATGTAAACATGCATAACTGTATAAAACACAATACTTAATGATGCACTTTGGTATTTGCACATTCAGTCGTGTGATTGTGAGCGTTGTGTGCAAGTGTGTATGTGAACCTTTGTGCATCTGTTTATCTTACTGTACAAGACTGCATGGTAGCCACAAAGCAGCTGGAAAGGCACAGATAACGTTTGAGGTAAGAAACAGGAGAGACAGAGCAAGGAGGCAAAATGAGAGACAAAGAAAGACAGAGTCACCTCCACTTTAACTGGGATTTTCTAGACCAAGTGAATGCACAGCCACATAGTTATGTGCATGCACACATAAACACATGTTAAGGAAGAACAAAGTCTTGAAATAGATGTAGATATCAGAATCCCCACAAGAGATTTGGGTTATTTTTACCAACTCAGATGATGGCTCATGAATACATAATTCATACATGCCCTGCTTTAATGCAGATACACAGTACTGTACCAGATCTACAAATATAAATCCATTTAATACATGCAAGCAGAAAAGGATTAGATATTATTGCCATATATACAGTCACTCAAATGAGCACAAAGTGCCATCCCTAAGTATCAGTTCCATTTTGAAGCATGCAAATAAAAGTCAGTGATTTACTCTGTTTAAAGGATCTTCTTGGCCTGTAAGTCTTGTGCATAAAAAGTAAAGTGTGCTATAAAATACATTCAACAAGGTCTCGCTGTGTGTTAATGTTTCTTTTTCATTTCTAGCCCAAGGCTCTGAAACTGCTGGGGATGGAGGTGAGTCTTGATCCAATCATGGTTGTTATTTAGTCATTCCTTCACTGTTCCTAACCCTTATCTCTCAAGCCTCTTCACTTAACTGATCTACAGTTTACTCATCTAAATAAGTGTGCTCATGTGTGCCGTGTGCCTCTCAGTAGATGAAGGGAAGCTCTAGATGTATATTTAATCTATTTTGCTGGTTAGTTTTATACATTTCTGAGTCAGCTGAGTGCTTTTCACACAAACAGCCAATAAAACAAAACAAAGTCATTTTGGTTTACAGCTTTTTCTCAGATTTATGGACTTTTTAAAAAGCTGGAGACTCATGCTCCAGACAGTTTAAATGCATATATATCTTGCAGTGCATTTCAAAGCAGTCCTGCTGTATTCAGCTGAATAAGCTATGGATGACCTGATCAGATTCATGTGGTGTGTGGTGTAATTTCTTAAAGCTTCACAAAGCACTGTTCCTCGGAGGTATTTATACGCATGGAACAAACATTCCTTTGTTTTTCTGTATGTTGTGAATTTATCCCCCATGTGTCGGTGTGTGTTCTCTGTTGTTTTTGCCACGCCATTACCTTTCTATCTTCACAAAGCCTATTTATCATCTAGCCAGTATGTATGTCAGAAATACTGCTGTTAAAGGGTGACAGCTGTGAACCCTGAAGGGTTTCTTTTGTAATACTTGCAATCATTTCAAGCATTGCAATAATTTCATTTCTGAATATCACTGAAATTTGCTAGCTTATACCAGATATTTGTCACTATCTGTAATTGCTGAATATTTTACTGCTCTGCAATCTTTTATGTCCAGCTGATCTCTTGCACTGAAAGTTATTTTTCAAATGGATTTAGCTGTTTTCAACAGTCTAAATGTGAAATTATGTCATTTAATGACTGACTGGCAGCAGCTATGTCTCCAGAGACAGAGAGCCAACTTGGTGAAAAGCCAATAAATTTACCTCTTGTAAGGTTTTTTTACTATTAATTGAACTGAAACTATATTATAAAGAAGTTAAATTATGTTTAAAATCATGCGGAGATGTACATGAGCCCATACCCGCTCTGCGTTATCTAGATTGTTTAGTATTTGGCACATTGTGCTCTAGCTTGTCTCTTCAAAATATAACTTCCCAAGCATTTATAGAAGATCAGTTTAGGCGTCTAGATGCAGTCGAACCAAAGTGTTCTTCAGAGGTTTACATCATGTAAAACTTTCAAATTTCTTGGCTGACACTTGTGATCAGTATTTACAATCCAAACCACATATATGCATAATGTTTTCCTTCTATACAGAAAAGATCTGAAAAATCCCTAAGAAATACTTTTATACAGATGCTTCTGTTTCCCCACTAGGATGACATGCCAATCCGAAGAGGTCGTCAGAAGACGACACGTAAACGAGAGGAAGAGGTAGACATCGATTTGGACGACCCAGAAATCAACCACTTCCCTTTCCCCTTCCACGAGCTGATGGTGTGGGCTGTGCTCATGAAACGTCAGAAGATGGCGCTGTTCTTTTGGCAGCATGGTGAAGAGGCCATGGCCAAAGCCTTGGTGGCATGTAAGCTTTGTAAGGCCATGGCACACGAAGCATCTGAGAACGACATGGTGGATGACATTTCCCAGGAACTAAACCACAACTCTCGGTGGGTGACATGATATATTTTCATGTTATCCCAATCTCTCTCCGTCTGGCTCACTCTTTATCTTTCCCTCCCTCTGCCAGCTTATTCGGTTTAAACAGGATATTCAAGTATAGTTTTATATATAAATAATGTATATTGTAGTACTTAGAAGAGCTGGAAAACATGGAAACATGCTGTAAATGATTAATGTTAACACTGAGCTAAGAGTCTAGACAGGAGCGTCTACCTCATACATCAGTATGTGTAGGTGGATGTACATACACACATGCCTTCCCTCATACAAACTGACCTGTTTCAGACTAGCTCTCATGGGATGTAAGTGACGCACATAAAAAGATCTAATAACATGCATCACCATTAGTTAAGGATGGGCATGTGAGATTGAGGTAATGCCTGAGATGAACACACACATTTGAAAAGATAACCTTGTAATTGACATATTTGGAGTTAATTGTCCAAACAATATTTGGATTCCTGAGTGAGTTTGTATCATATTCTGCGTCATATTCAGGATAATATTCAATTATGAACCAAACATTTTTTTATCCATCCATTGTATGTGAAGCCACTAATGCTGCTATATATATATATATATATATATATATATATATATATATATATATATATATAAAATAAAAAAAAATTGTTCATAATTGAATGTGATGCTGTAAAAAATTAATGTCCTGAAATGAAAGTATGAGAAAAGTATTGTGTAGGATTTTGGAACCCAATTAAAAATTTGATATAAGCGATGGTACTGGTGGTACTGGTACAGATGTTGCTTTGAACATCTGAGAAAACTGTTGTGTTTCTGCATGTATTTGTGTTGGCCACATCATATTTCTTTCATTTATCAAAGATATGTTGCATTTAATATTATCCTTGTAAGTCATCTAAACATTCACCTTGTAACCAATTCACACCGCACAGTTTTTATGTTTGTACATGTGTTTTATGCCATAATAATACCCTCAGACTTGGGGCCAGGTGGCCAGCAGTGTTATGACCAGTTGAATAACATTTTCACTTTTAGGCAAAGTATATTGCTGTCTTGATTCATGACTCAGTGTGCTTGTATACATACTTTATATATTTTCCCAGAGAGTTTGGCCAGCTGGCTGTGGAGCTCCTAGACCAGTCCTATAAACAGGATGAGCAGATGGCCATGAAGCTGCTGACATACGAGCTGAAGAACTGGAGCAATGCCACCTGCCTGCAGCTGGCTGTAGCAGCCAAACATAGAGATTTCATCGCTCACACCTGCAGTCAGATGCTGCTGACCGACATGTGGATGGGGCGCCTGCGCATGCGCAAGAACTCAGGGCTGAAGGTAGTACGCGTCGGGTAGATGGTTGGGTAGAAGAGTCTGTGCATTTAAAAGCAATGTCCTTCTCTAGTGTAAAAGATTCATGGTTGTATCCCCTCAGACTGCCTGTAAAGTAACGAGATACCTATCAGTTACTCTGTAGGTGATACACCTGCATAAGAAGTAAAACCTACCTGTAGTCAGCATAGCACATAAAATATAAATATACCGTAACTTTCAAGTAATTTAAAAGCAGTATTTCCATGATGTAGCTTGTCTGTCAGAGTGCTGGCATGCATATTTTTCAGCTATAAGATGGATAATCTGTACGTAGCTTGGTCATGCTTCAGAGATTTTTTAAACTCTTGACTATCTCTTATGAGTTATAGGCTGCAGAAGATGTGTGCAAGTGGAAGTGGAGGAAGTCTATAATGAGGACATAATATACAATAATGTAGTTATGTCCTTGTTTCATCTCGTGCACGCTGTGTGCATGTTTATCCTCACTACATACAATTGGCCTGAACCATACGAGTGAAAAATTAACCTAATCCAGAAAGTTCTGTTCACGGGGAATTAAAAAGGTCAAATGAGGAACACCTGAAGGGGCTATGATGAGTCATTGTTCAGGATTTAGAGTGCATGCTGGACTGTGAGGAGTAGGCAGGTCACCACTGGCGGTAAAAAGCGTACGCTATCCACACCTGCCTCTCAGTTTAGCAAAGACTTACTATTACTTATCAGATGGACAAATCTGAACCTACACCTGGATTGGTTAATACCAGAAAATTATGTAATATCAAATGTTCGTGTTCTCAGTCACTTTGGTCTTCCAGGGTGACCAGCGACACTATTTCATAGCAGATTAACATCTTAAGGTGAGTTTATGTAGGTGAAATGATGTACTGTACTTAAAGATCAACCCAGTCAAGGTTGCTTGTGATGGTGGGAGGAATGGCCATCCAGAGAAAAGAGGTTTATTGGACAATAATAAGCTCGACACTGTCAGTGTGATCAGTGCCGGACTGCTGGCTGAACTTCTGCCACAACTTAATTAGTATAAGCCTTCAAAGCCATCTTTTTAGGTCAGAGGGGACGGGAGAACTGACCTTAATTTAGTCACAAAAAAACCCCTTGAAACAGAGTGCAATGTATTTTACATTGACGCTCGTGCGGTGAACACCCCTTTTAAGTCAAGGAAAAGCTTTTAGTTAAGACTGGTGGTTAAGATTAGAGCAATATTTGCTCATGTGGGTCTCCAAGACATCTGGTGGTAGAGTGATAGGCAGGGAGCTGCTCAGTTCAGAGGTTAGACTTATTTATGCTGAAGAGTTGCACTGGGATTTGCTGAGGCTGAGATCACACTCATTCATACACCGAGCGAGGGGAGTGATGGGTCCGGCTTTCTAGCATCTCAGAGCGAGAGGATACTGCAAGTGCTTTAAGTGTGATTTGGCCTTTGCAGGAGAGCGAGAGAGAGAGAGCGCAAAAGAGAGATAGAGAGAGCCCTACTAAGGCAAACTCACTGGAGCAGTAAGACAGAAAGAAGAAAAAGTGGAAAAAACAAACAAACCGAGATGCATCAAGGAGTTTGTGAAATACGGAGAGTATCATTGTTAAAAATGTTGTCATAATCATCCGTGTGCACAGCTTTTGAATGTATTTATATCACAACTGGAAACTGGAAAGATTTCAGTGGACTGTAAGCTGTACACTGCTTTCTTTTTCTTTTTTACTGTGAAGCACTTTGGTTTTAAACATGCTATAGAAACAGACTTTACTTACTTACCTTATACATCAGTAAGTAATGGTGCGGTTGCCTTAAACACCCTCATAAAATCGGGGATACTACCTGCTTTACTGTGATCCTTTTCATATTCTATATTTAATCCATGCTACTCATCTAACCATCTAACTTTACTGACAGCTATTTTGGTAAATTATTGAATCCGTTTTTAATCTTAGCCCTTAACATATTTATGACGAAACAAACAAAAAATAAAAATTCACTCTTAACAAAAAGATAACTCATTACCCTGATTTTCATCTTTTTCTCTTATTCTTTACTTCCCACTGTGATCACGTTTGACTTGCTCTTGCTTGCCTATTAGCTGCTGAAGTGTTTACAGCACAGCTGCCATTTTTTTTAATAGCCGCTCGAGATGCGTGTGTCCCCGTCATCCATCTTGGCAGCACAGGATTCTTGCTGCATGTCCTTGTCTAATGCCTTTATAATTGACCTCCACCGTTAGACTAGCTGTTGTAAATACCACAGCTTTGTCATTCAGCTAAAAGCAGGTCAGGACAGGATTGGGAGGTGTTCGTGAGAGCAAATGCTTTATTATGTGAGGTTCACATGTGTAAAATAGAGCGATTTTGAAGGTTTTTTTGCTCCAGAGTCTTTGTGTCCTAATTTCCATGGCGCCTCTCATGAAATTAGTGCTATAGCATAACACTCTGTGATTTGTCACTTCCAGCTCTTCCTTCCACATCCACTTCCTGTCTCCCTCATTTGATCACACAGGTAATATTAGGGCTGCTGCTCCCACCATCGATCCTGAGTCTGGAATTCAAGAACAAGGACGAGATGTCCTACATGCCCCAGGATCAGGAGGCCTACCTGCAGGAAAAGGAGGAGGAGGAGCCTGAAAAACCAGTGAAGGAGAAGGAGGAGGAAGACATGGAGTTCACAGTAAGATCTTACTGTGAGACGCAGTACAACTCCGTGGTGAGAGAACCCACCTCAGCCCTGCATAGTCAGAATCGATACACATATTCAGACTATGCACACACAAACACACACGCTTTGTTCGATCTTAAAACTGCACCCAACCCTGACACTGTTTCCTTTTGTAAATATCTCTTGTGGGCAAGTTTTTAAACAATGTCGGTGCTGTCCACAATGAGATGACACTACACACACTCAGACACGGATATATGCACACAGTTCTCCACGCACACATATTTGTTTCCCTATTCTGGCCAGCTGGACACTTCCTGCCAAATTGGCCTTTCTGTTTCTCATCGTCTCAGCAAAGACATGATTGTGGAGTTGTAGCGTCTCAGTCTGTCGCCGCTTGTGGGTTCCCTCGTGTATCTTTCTCTTTCCGTCTATCTTCTCCTCTGTTTCTCTCTCACCCACCCCCTTCCCTTCTCTCTCATTCTCAGCCCAGCTCTCTCTTTGCTTCTTTATTACTTTTGCTTTCTATCTTTTTTCCTGCAAATCTCTCCCTCCCTCTTTCCCCCTCGCTCTTTCTCTCCCTCTCTGGTTCTTTCTCTCTTTTTCCCTTTTTCTTCAAGCTCAGGTCTGATTGAGGTACAGTACTGTATGCTAGCCAATTGCTTCCCCTCACTCTCTACCATCAGTGATGGCTTGCTGCAGCATACCACTCAGCATGGCAGCTGCTGAGCATGGGAGGCCCAGGCTTTTGCATTATATAACCATGTCCGCCTGCTGCTGCAGAGCTTAAATCATGCAAAGTCTGAGCACCTTCTCCCAGCTCACAGCAGAAGAGTTGGTCCATCTGCATAGACACAAAAAGTACCGAAGAATTAGAACTCGCTCCATTTCAGTCCAGGTCAGTTCTAGCGACGATGCCAGGATCCAGCTTGTGTGTTCGAATGAAGACTGGAATTTGAAAATCAATTTCAATGCACAAACTGAATCCGTGGCTGTCGCGTGAAGCGGCTGAACTGAAGTTGAATGCCTTCCAGCACCACTGTGCATATTTTCCATCTTGCATTGAGCAAGCCAGCAAGCCAGTGCAAACATTCACGAAACGGGTCTTTTTTTTACACTTGCAGTCCTTGAGGCACTCTGGCGTTAAACAAAGATTCCCCGCTGCTAGAGAATGTACTTGTAAAGAGCCCCTTCCTGTTGCCCTGGCTTCTGACTGCACAAATGCAGCGTCACTTACTTATGAATCACACAAAGATTCATACATATATACACGGACTGCTACACCACAGAGGGAGATTGTATTTTCGTGATATGATGATCAGATGCTTGGCATAGAACACACTGTAATGGATGTAAAAGCCTGTCTGATAGCTAAAATGCATGTTTAGTGCAGTTAAGGCATGGTGTGATTTACACACTGGCGTCTGAATTTGTTCATCCTGAAGGCCCTGTCTGTGTGTGCCTTGGAGAAAACTTTAGCTCTATATGTTTCACATATTTGGGGCATAAAACAAAATAGAAATCCTCTAGTTCTTACTAAAAGTGCTCCTTTTCTTCTAATTTCATAGAGGTGGTTTTTATGACGAGTCTACCTATTCAACGCCCTGGGATGTACACCGACTCCTCATTGCATATTTGAACCATTTAGACCAGCTTTAAAACTTTAAACGTTGCCCAGGTCTGTTACGCTTGTTGACTTAGAATACAATTCCTCTCAGAGGTCTGGTGTTGCTTTGACATTAAGACCATGACCCATAAAAAAGTGGGCTCCGAACCCTCTCTCATGGATAAGGAAATGTGTCACAGATTGAAGTGAGATATCTATGTCTTATCTTTCCTTTTTTCTGTCTTCTTCCTGTCAGTACCTTGTCTCTTTTTTGCCTCCTAATTGTTGTCTGAGACACAATCCATGAGTGTCCATGTCTGCGTAATACTCTGTTACCAGCCTTCCAGCCTTCACCCAAACTCCACCTCAAACACACATTTCACATTTTGGAATGATTGCATTGCTTGTGCTTGCTTCTTTAATTATGATATTAAAACAGTGCTGTAGCCCATAATTTAACCCTCTCCCCCCTTCTCCCTTTTCTCTGTTATTCAACTCTTCCTCCTCCATCCCAAATACTCATCCTCCTATCCATCCTTCCTCTGCATCTCTACCGACTCCTCCTCCCCCACCTTTCCCATCCATCACATTTCCCTCTTCCCACACTCTCTATACTTTAAATCCTCACACCTCTCACTCCTTCCTCCCTCGCTCCATGTGGGGTTTGCATTCGCCCAGGCAATGCTGGGCAAAGTAACCACAGAGACATCCAGAAAGAAGGATGTTGAGGAGGTTCAGAACCGCCACCGCCTTATCCCCATGGGACGCAAGATATACGAGTTCTACAATGCACCAATTGTCAAGTTCTGGTTCCATACGGTCAGTGTCAGTTTCAGCAGCACCACCTACATGCTCTGCTTCCTGTTGCTACTGTCACTGCTTACTGTATTTCTGCAACAGCATCAAAAGCCTCTACTTTCATGCTCCCTCCATTGTCATTAACCTCCCGTTCCAACCTGACATTGCCTGGCTTGACGGTGTGGGAAAGTATAGTATGAAGTAGATCTGGAGGCTGATGGAAGCAGCATTGAGAGAAAAGTATAGGAGGATGAGGGTGGGTAAGGAATTGAATCACACAAGAAGGCTTTTTATTGACAGTGTGAATATTGACTAAAGTTTCTGGGCCATTGCCACTAGGTTAACTACTACAATATATAAATATTAAATTAAGCTTTGGATTTTTCAATTATCTGTTTTAATAGAGCAGCTTACATGTAGAATCTGTAACTGTTTATGTATAGCTTGTGTGGTACAGTATCTGCCTATGAGCGTGTGTGCTTTGTTTGATTCTGGCTCATTTATTATTTTTCCTTACCCTATCTTGGGTTGCCTGAATTTGCTTGCCCAGTGAAAACATCTCTTTAGCACCGGCAGGGATTTCGCTGTTTATTTATGCAGAGAAAATATTTTCACTGCTCTTTGTTTCATCCTGTTTTCCTCTCTCTGGCTATTCGCTCTCCTTCTCTTCTCCACCCCCCACCGTCTTACCCCACTTCTCCTTTCTGCCCTTCAGGTTAAAGAGAAATACTCTGTGGTGCCTTTCAACTATTGCAGATGTGTTCTCTGAGCCAAAATGGAGTTTTTAGTCTTGTTCCCAATTTAGATTTATACCTATGACCTGATGTGTGCTGTCCAGGTTTAATAATTAGCTATTGTGTGAAGCAAATGTGCATGTGTAGAATGAACACCGGTAGAATGCTTGTTTTGCAGATGGAAAAAATATGCGTATAAACCAGAAAGCCAACATGTTTTTTAAAAGATTCAGGAGACACATAATGGAGGTACCTTGACCCCAAATATCTTTTATCAAAGCCTGAAAACTGCATTTATGGGAGTTGCAATGAGGGTCAGGACTTCACTCAATATGTGTTTAATTTGGGCAAACCCCCTTTCACTGAATCTGTTTGCAGAGAGATAATTGATCTTCATTCGTGTAAAGTTTGCTAATGTGTCTGAAGCGCACAAACTCATAACCATGCTGATTTTTCTCTGCTGTTGCATCACTATGCAGATGGCATATGTGGGCTACCTGATGCTGTTCAACTACATTGTCCTGGTCAAGATGGACTTGTGGCCTTCTCCTCAAGAGTGGATTGTTATCGCTTACATCTTCACCAATGGCATAGAGAAGATGAGAGAGGTACAATAGACTATAAATGTAGACCTGTAGTGACCTCTCTAAGCAAGTCTTCCCTACCGGCCAGCCAACTGAAGACCCAAAGTGTCTCCGGCAGCTTATTTAGTGAGTTCAGTGGTGGAGGGCAAAGGCTAATCATGATGTCCATATCATCTAAGTCTCATAGCAAATAGGTAAAATGTACATATATCAGAGAAATAGATGTAAAAGAGTGTTTGGTAGTGGAGATGCAGGCAGGCCACAGAAATGGGAAAACCATGAAAGCAAAAGAGTAAAGTGAATAGAATATAAAGGTATGTGGCCATATTATGTTCATCCTCTGTGGCTTTGTTTTTACTGTAAGTATATGAAATGCATTCATCATTGTGTCAGCTCATTCTGAGCTGTTAGATTCTCCGATAGGTGAACTCATGCTGCCCTCTTATGGTGGTTGTGATAGAGTGCATTTTTCTGTTGTGCTATTTTTGTCACTTTTTAGAGTCACTGTTTATTTTACCCTTTAGTGTCTGTATTTAATTAATGCCATTTTCTGTCATCTCTGCATTACAGCATCCACATTTCTGTTCATTTTCCTCTGATTGCTGTTTAGATCCTGATGTCTGAGCCGGGAAAGTTGTTACAGAAGGTGAAGGTGTGGCTTCAGGAGTACTGGAACATCACAGACCTCATGGCCATCCTCATATTCTCTGTCGGCATGGTGCTGCGTCTCCAGGAGCCACCGCTCATGAGTTATGGACGGGTGATTTACTGTGTCAACATCATCTATTGGTACATCCGGCTGCTCGACATCTTCGGCGTCAACAAGTACCTGGGTCCCTATGTGATGATGATCGGCAAGATGGTGAGAAGAGGAAGGGGAAGTCAACTCTGTGTGTTTAGGCATCCCTATTATAATCTGCAGTATTTTTCATATTTTCCTTCCATTATCTGGCCTTCATGCCTATCTGTTTACCCTCTGACTTTGCCCAACATCATCTACAGTATACTGACTGTAACAGCTTACTGAGTTTGATGATTGCAAAGGTTTAATCTGTAAGCGGTAAACAAGCTTCTGTGCCTCTTAACTTTATTGTTTGATCGTAGAGAGTTCAAGATCAGAGCCGATACAGACATGGAGATAAAACAACGGGGGGAGGGGGATCAAAGAGCCAGTTCTGTATCTTTCTGATCCTCGACTGTCCTGGGCATGTCCCTGTTTACCGCTGGACGCAGACTCTTTGATATGAAAATCAGCAGTTAGTTAGAGTTACTTAAATTGACAGTGATTTACTCAAATAATTTGCATATGTGATGAGCAGGTTTGAAGTCAACGTTGTTCACAGGCATAAACAGGGTTTTTTTCTGGCTCTGAACAAGCTCAGGGGACTGACTACACATGCAAGCACTTCCTGTCCACATACAGTAAAAACAAATGTGTGTTTCACCTAATTTAATATAAATCTTTTTAGATTTATCTTATTATCTGAGTAATTGAGTCATTTTTTTTAATTACACCGCCATTGCTTTTACTTGGGCTCAGGTTTAACCATCTTTTGGTGCCAAGCACTTATCTATGCAGGCTAATAAAGCTAATAAAGAAATGTAAAAATTGCATTGTAGTTACAGCCAAAAGTATCAACTGTGTTCTTACTAGTTTTGATGCTTTATTCTGCTTATTAGTGTGCCTTGCACTTTTCTTTCTTTTTAGTAATAACAACTTTGGTGACAGCTGTAGCTCCAAGTTTGCTTTAACAGGGTATCTGAATGCAAGATGAGCGACAGTCTGAGTGCATCAAAAAAATGCACAAAAGTGTTCGAAGGATAAATAAGCCCAAAGGGAGAGTGTCCCCTTCAGCCCTGAAAGTGCTCAGAGATTGCTCTAAATTAAATGCATTTTAAATATTGACTTCAGGCTTCGTTCCAAAACAAGTTAAATTAAATTTCAGTTGACCAACTTACACTGGGAAGAATACTAATCAAAAAATGCAAATGCAGACCAACTGATTTTCCTGCAGTGACAGACACGCTCATTACCTATTTCCCCATCCAGTGTCATTATTTTCAAAATATCCTGTCCTCGTTTTCTCTTTCCTTTAACCACTCACCTCTTCCCTTCTCCTCTTCCTCTCTCCCTCTGTCAGATGATCGACATGATGTATTTTGTGATCATCATGTTGGTGGTGCTGATGAGTTTTGGGGTGGCACGTCAGGCCATTCTTAACCCTAACGAAGACCCATCCTGGATGCTAGCCAGGAACATCTTCTTCATGCCTTACTGGATGATCTACGGAGAGGTGTTTGCCGACCAGATTGACCGTAAGTTCAGGGGCGAGAGTGTAAGCTGTTAGACAAAATGCGTTTTTGTAAGGAGGAAGGAGGGAGGAATGACGGAAGCAGTATTACTGAAAACACCAGTCTCAGTATGAAATTAGATTTCATTTTCACTCATTTCTTCACAGCTTGAACTATTACTTGAAGATGTTTATGTGCGCGCGCATGTGTGTGAGTGTGTGTGTGTAACACATACATAATAAAACTGTTTTCCTCGGAGACTAATTGCATCTGCAGTCATGTAGAGAGAGTGACATTCTGACTCAATAAATTATAAATAGACTGTGAGAAGTGTGTATGTGGAAATGTCCAGAGAGTGAGAGTGAGTTTTGTGTGCTGCTCCGTTCTTATCTTTTTGTGTGGTAATATTTGGTGGTGTGTACAGAATGTGAGGAGTGGCCCAAAGAGAAGAGATCTGAAATAATGTTTTCATTCTTTGTTTCAGATATGCATAGTAGGAAGGTACAGCAAAGGCTGAATGAAAAACTCTGGCTGGTCGAAAATTACTTACGCACTCATGGAACCTGGCGTAATAATGGTCCATCCCACATTGCCCAATGCAGTCAAAATCCCAGTAAATCTATAGCTATAGAACTTAATTTAACCACATCTACCTCTCCCACCTCTCCTTCATCATCGTCACATTAATGCCATGTCATGCCCACTGCTACCACTAGAGGACCACTTGATACAAAAGTGTGCATGCAGCTCCATGCTCTAAGGCTGAAGTTGCCCTCATGTGTTGGCATCTTGGGTCAGCTACTGAATATCAGCAGTGTTTTCTACAAATAACAGAGCGGATTTTAAAAGAATCCAAAACTCCTGATTCCCTGACACTATCAGTCTTCTCCAGATCTTTTATTGAGACAACTAGTAGCTTGACCTAAGGCCATATCCTGCAAGCAACTTTAGACTCACAAATTTTTGCACTGGCTGGCAAATGGTAATGTTACATGGCAGCAGCACTATTCAAATGTGTCTGGTCTTTGTTTTTGGCAGGCTTTCACATCAGGAGGAAATATCAAAGTTTAAAATTTGATATTCCGTTGATGTTTCTTATCCTCTCGTTGTTATTCGATTTTTAATTTGTCCCATTTGAAGAAGTGACCCTGCCATGACAACTCCATCTGTCACATTAAACCATGTCACCCTCCCCTTACGCCGGCTCAGCTTCTCACCGAAGCAATTGCAACATTGGAGAAATATTTCAGCCGATAAATCCGACATTTAACGTGACTAAGCACTGAGACTCAAAAGCTAATACAACATCACGCAGGAATAAAAACAAAAGCATCCACACATCAGCACCACAACATATTTATTAACCACCTCTCATCATCTATAATCTGTTTTTTCAAGTGGTTCAGTTGTCAGAGTTTTTAAATCCAAATTTTTTGGAAGGTTAAAAAAAATTAAATGGAAAAATTACTTCAGTTCTCTGTCTTTGGGCTGCATTGCGTGAAACAATTGAGCACCAAGCAATGATGAGTATGAGTAGAATGAATCTCAAAAGCAAACAAACCAACAACAAATGCTGAATGTTCCCCAGATAAGCCACAGCAACTGAACCATCACAGATGGAAAAAACATTCTAAATACATCTCAAATGATTCAGAACAGTCAACCATTGCTGAATGAAGCTATGGCTCGCATATGTGACAATATATTTTAAACACGGACGACATGTTTAAATATATTGTAAACGCAAACTGTGGTGACACATGACAAATGTGTTTTTTTTCTGTGTATGTGTGTATTTTGTTATCAGATGCACATCTGTGTACATAAACCCCTACCATTATGATTTCCACTCTCTCCTACCGCCACTTTAAGAAAAGAAGCATAATGATGAATTATGCTTCTTGTTTGTTTGCAAAATAAGGAAACGTGCATTTTTTTAAAAAAAAAATATATATATATTTTGAGGTCTGCTTGTCTCTTTTAGTTGATCGAGTATACATTTGAATGTTTGATAGTTTCTTCAATTTTCTTAGTTTTGCTTTATTTTAATTCTGATTATATACAGCATCGTCTGTTTGTTATCTGTTATTATGTGTCTGCATGTATTTCATTTATTTTTTGTGCAAAACATTCTTCTGAAATATTATTAATGATGAATGGATGTCTTTATCTAAAGATATAGTTTGCCTTCTAGTAACTTGTTTGCTTGTTTGTATTTATTTTGTGGTGATGCGCAGCCCCCTGTGGGCAGAACATCACTACAGAGGACGGTGTGGTGGTGGCTCTGCCTCCGTGCAAGACGGGTGCCTGGATTGTTCCAGCGATCATGGCCTGCTATCTGCTGGTGGCCAACATACTCCTGGTTAACCTGCTCATTGCTGTGTTCAAGTATGTAAAACCCTCCAATAGTTTTAGCTTTTGCACTTTAAGTAGACACCGCAGTGTTTTAGAAATGCAGCGAAGCACAAAACTCAGTTATTTTTGGCTGCATGAAGGCAGAAATTATTTATTCTTGTCCTCTAGCTCTCATAAGAAAGGATGACAAAGATGAGGATTCATCTTAGCAATATTAAATTGTTTTTATTGATGTTTTTTTCCCTCATATTCAAAAAAATGGCATCACATGTAACTTTTATTTGGGCACTGAGGCTGGTAGCTAATTATAGTATCATAATGGGATGGTGGTTTTTCCACATGGACATTATCAGACTAATGGTCGGTTGCTGCTCTTTTATATAATCAATGAAGCAAATGCAGTCGTCCTCTTCTCTGCATTAGTGTTATTACAAAAAAAGCAGACAATATAAGACACAACAGTTAAACTGAAGGTTTAGTCAGACTTTCTCCTCAAAACTCTCTTGATTCGGTTTATTTTAGCTTACAGCAGATGTAATCTTTCTCGGCTTGTATGGCGTCTCTATCTGTGATTGTCTGTAGTAATACATTCTTCGAGGTCAAGTCCATCTCCAACCAGGTGTGGAAATTTCAGCGCTACCAGCTCATTATGACCTTCCATGAACGTCCGGTCCTTCCTCCACCTCTCATCATATTCAGCCACATAACTATGGTCCTCAAGCACCTGTGTTGTCGATGGCGCAAGCATGATGACGATGAAAGGGACTATGGACTGAGTGAGTTGCACACATACAATAACAAGCTTTTTGTAATAGAACTCGTTACATTTATTCCATTTTAGTGCAATAAAAGTGTCTGTTTACGAAAAAAGAAATCTCTTCAGTATTTCTGAATAGTTAGCGTTAACACACTCAATCCCTTTCATCCACAGAGCTTTTCATCACAGAAGACGAACTGAAGAAAGTCCATGATTTTGAGGAGCAGTGTATAGAGGAGTACTTCAGAGAGAAAGATGACAGATTCCACTCATCCAATGATGAGAGAATCAGAGTCACTTCTGAAAGGTCAGACATGGCTGCACTCAAAAGCAGTGTCCGTATTAAAACCATCAAACAATAGAAATATAGAACATATTTCAATACTTATTTCCATTTTTCTTTTTCTGTACAATGGCCAAGAGAGCCCAGCGCACTCTAGCAAAAGAAACTAAGGGCAAAGAGAGAAAAGAAGCTGATCAATCTGATAACACAAAAGTGAATTTAGAATTTCCTTTGGCGTACAGAAATGTGTAGCTAAGAACACACACTGTTTTCGCTTCTCTACTCTACCCCCTCCAGTGCTTTTATGATGTTTTTCTCTCATTTCTGTCTCCTCTGTCAGGGTGGAGAATATGGCGATGCGTTTAGAGGAAGTCAATGAGAGGGAACACTTCATGAAGGCATCACTACAGACTGTTGATATTCGTCTGGCCCAAATGGAAGAGCTAATTGGACGAATTACTGGAGCGCTGGAGCGCATGACTGGTGTCGAGCGCGGGGAGGTCCAAAAAGCACGTTCTCGGACTTCGTCTGACTGCACAGACTCTGCATACATACTCCGCCAGGCTGAGTGCCCTGAAGCCGCATACATTCTCCGTCAAAGCAGCTTTAACAGCACAGAGGGGAACTGCTACCGCCTCCAGGAGGCTCTAGAGGGAACAGCTGAGGGTTCCATGTCTCCTCCTTCGCCCACTGGCATAGCAACACGGACCAGAAGTCATTCATTTTATGTTGGAGCTGGTCGTGCTGCTGAACGGGGAAGTAGAGCTGAGCGAGCTGAAAGTTTCTTCAAAGACCGCTCCCTCAGTCTCCACAGAGCCAACAGCTCACAATCTGTGTCCTCAGCTGCCGGCCCCAAGGAGTCTAAGCCCCTCCCACTGGCGACGTTATCGGTCTCCCAGCAGCACCGTCCGTCATCCTGCATTGATATCTATGTCTCAACGTCTGAAGAGGTGGGGCCTGCGGAGGTCTTTCTAGATCCTCTCCGTATGGTCCCACCTCTCCAGAGAGACTCCTCGCTGCAGTCAGATATAATAGAGACGGTGCTGCCTGGAGGCCGGGAGTTCAGCAGTGCTGCCACCAGCGGTTTGGGCGACAGGCACTCGGAGGGCGGTGCAGGCAGCAGCGGAACTGCTGGAGCTATGTTTGATGATAGTGCTGCAGCTGATTTGTCATTATGCTCAGCACATCTCTTACCAGACAGCACATTACCTCCTTGGGATATGGAACCATCCCCACCTCCCTCAGCAGGGCTGCTCGAACGTTCTAAGAGCAGCCGCTACCTCTCTACCGCAGGCACAGGATTCCTGGATGAGCCTCCTCTGGTCAAGTCACACAGCCTCATGTTCACACCAAGAAGCTGTTATGGTGGGATTGGGGCCGGAGTCCAGGTAAAGGCCGCGGAGTACACCAGCATCACTGACTGCATCGATACACGCTGCGTCTCATCTCCATACACCCCCGCAGAACGCTCGCAGTCACCTGGAGGTTCCACTTCATTCCCCTTTGATAAGCCGTCGGACGTTGGTTCCTCTCATCCAGAGAGAGAGGCAGAGCTTAGTCACACAGAGTCTGATCCTGAGGACCCTGATGACCTGGTTCCACCCCCTGATACCCCTCGGCTAGGGGTCCTAGGTGGCCCCAGTGGGGCCCCTCTCTGCTCCCCCTTCTCCAAGCTGGAGCGAGCAAACAGCTGCTCGTCAGACGACTCCCATCCTTCGCTCACGCTGGCTCCTCCGCACCGGAAGAGCCTGTCGGTGAGTGAGAGGATGGAGAGAGGACCGGGTCTGGGGGCAGACAGGGGGCCTGGGCCTGGGGGGCGGGGTCTGGCAGGAACCAGAAACCCCTTCCTCAGGAGCAAGTCTGGAGCAAGACCTGACACAGCCAAAACTGACAGCCTCTCAATGAGGAAGCTGGCAGCTCCGTCGGCTTTCCGCAGCTTCGATAGACAAAACTACACGTGACAAGGATGTGTAAGTGCACTTGCACACTGTTAGGACCAGAGAGGAGTATTGTGAGGGCCGAGGGCTAAAGTGATAGCAGGGTGAAGTTGCCCTTAGATGCTAATCTGGACGAGATCTAAGGTTGTTTTTTTCCCCCGCATTATATCTCAGATTAGAAAAATGTATTCATAGTCAGTATTGAAGGGCAGCTTTACTCTGAATCATGAATCTGCAGAGAAGGATTGGAGATATAGGGGTCCTACTGTACACCAGTCAAAACAAAGAGCTATGAATCTAGACTAGTTTTTACCTCTTGTAGCTAAGTAACTCTCAGTTTGGTGTTATGGCAATGGAAGGTGTATTCGTACTGTATGTCTTCCACCCACCACCTTTACTTCAAGTAGACATCTTTCACTGTGTTACATCACATATCAGTCACACTAGTCACACACAAAGTATACTGTTACTCCTAGCAGCTTTATATGGTAGACACTGTCAAGTCTGAGAGGCCAAGGGAGAGGAGAAAGAAAGAAATGACACCCACCTCTTTTGCCAACATAGAGTCATTACTACTGCAAAACCTTACCTTCAAATACATTTTCCCTGCTTCATATAATCCTAACTCGCATAAACTCAACCCAGAAAGACACTAACATTTCTGGCCACTTTGTGAAGAGATCAGAAGTCTTTGGACTTCACTGCACTTCAAATTACCTCTAAGTACTCAATCTTTCACATAATAAATAAATATTTCATTTTTGAAGGATACAGTTCTTTCTCTTCTGTTTGTATATTGTAGCATCAGAGAGGAAACGACTAAAGCACTCATCTTTGCCAGAAACAAAGCAGCATTTGAACACACTGCAGTCAAAAAGTCGGCATGCCACCATGTATCTCCTGCGGCCGTGCTTGAGGCACTGTCCTGAGGCATCATGTAAGGGCGTGAAAGAGAAAGGCGCTCCGCGTATGGTGACATCCTCATGTTTATCCGCGCACACACTTGGTCAGTGAAATCCTACATATCACTTGGAGAGATACCTTAGTTTATACCTGACTCCAGAGAGCTTTTACAAGTGCAATTGCAATAGATGGGGACAAGGGGGCGTTATGAGCCTGTGTGGGAAGCAACGCTTGCTGGGCAAACCTGATGTGAACCTTAGTTGCCCGCACCTGACACCAAAAATCTTTTCACTCCAAGAATCGTAGCTCTCTTGTAGCCCAGCCCTCTTCCTTCAGGTTTCGGCAGTGGCATTATTTTTGAAATGGTTTTTACATCCGCCTGCACCTAACAGATCCGTCCTTCATCTATCCAATAACTGTCATCCATTTGTTTTTCTCCTTTCATTCTTTTTTTTAATTGAATTCAAAGCAGGTCACTGCAAAAAGAGGCTTATTTTAAAAAACACACAAAAAAGCAGTTGCCTAATACTAAAACAAATATTGAAATAAGCATACAGATCATATTGAAGGACCTTGAATTTATTTCTGATTGATTTATATTTGGAAAAGCTTCGGAATGAGTTGCCAAGTATACACATTCTAGCTGAGATTTATTAAGAAAGGCATGCATTTTAAAGCGGCATGAAGGAGGAAACATAGGGTCATTAATATTAAAAGATGAAAGCCAGATCAGTGTTTTTAAAAAAGTTCTCATTTTTTTTATTGTAAAGAAAGAAGTCTGAAAAAGAAGATGTCTTTTTCCGATAGCTTTGTAAAGACAAAATAGCTTCAATCAATAGAATTCTTACTGATTTTTAATGTTTGTTTTTATATTTTCTCACTCTTATGATTCAGTTTTAATCATGTTGCTCTTCTTTTGAGATTGATTCTATTTATTGACATTTTCTTGCTCCTTATTGATAATTGCAGTAAATGCCTGTTTGAATTACAAAAATCAATATTTATATCTTCTCAGTGATATTTTTGTCGAGTATTTTCTAATTAAGCTTTTCAATTTAATAAAAGATGACCATCTACATGCACTAAATGACGATGTATTATATTATTTATTAAATATATAGACTTGTCTGATATAATGTACATTTCGATCATATTTAAAGTATTTAAAGTAGTTTTTATTGTATGTTTTATCAACCAGCTTATGAGAATTTTCTAATGTTGACAAGGCAATACATAGTTGCCAGTATACCAAACTTAGGGTGCCTTTTGGGCATGGATGGAGTATGTGGGGACTGAAGTGATTCATAAATCTGTGAATTTCCTCTTTTCATCTTTGTCTTCTGTTGTGAAGAGGCCAAAAAATCAGTGGTTATGTTCTCACAGACATTTGTTGTTCTCTTTGGACACATCTGATGTACAGAGTGGGGGAATTGTTGTTATCTGTAAACTGTATCATTGCTTGTATGGGTATTTATTTGAATTTCTTCACCAGAACACATAAAAGATCTCACTGACAACAATAGCTTTGGAGGACAAAAAAACAAACAAACCTGCGCACGAAAACGAGGGTGAGGATGTGATATAAACAGTAGGTGTCATTGCAGTAACTGGTCTTTCTTGCTCGAATTGGATTAAATCATGTGGTACTACCCAAATCTAATGATCCAGGACTGTTAAAAGCCCCCAGGTGATGTCTCTTAATTTGCGAGCTACAAAAAACATTAAACAACTGTGGTCCTGGGCAAAGCGCCACACCACGTGACCAGTTACTTTTCTAGGTAGAATCTGGAGATTGTCCCTTTAACTTTGTAATCACAACAGAAGTTGCAGTTAACCCCAATTGTGTGCAGTGGCTGGATGGCAAACCTAAAAGATGAGAGTTTTAATTTCCTCAACACATATGTAAGTCATAGCATAGTTTAAAGATGACGGTCAGTGCTCAGGGACAACATTACCCCAGTGATGCAAGATGGAAAGTTAATCGTTGAAAGAAAGAAAGAAAGAGTCCAGTATAATCACTGTGCTTAATGAGTCTAACCCAGAATCTTTTTGATCATAGAAAAACTATATATTTTTGTGTTTAGGTGTTCAGAAATGGCAATACAATGCATGAATGTCTTCATACCTGATCAACTTGTTCTACCACAAAAGTTGAAAACACCAACAGTACAAACAAAAGTGAGGAATGTCTTTGCAGTCATGCTTAGTTGACTCTTGCATTTTGAACCAAACCAAACTCTGTCTAACCAAATGGAAACACGCTGAGTCACAGCTGTTGCAGACGGGATTAACTAGGCAGAGGTCACCTCAGTCGTTGCAGGGCCAGTCAGAAAACAAAATGACCGCGTTGGAATGAAAGTTTATGCCCTGCTATTTGACCTTACATTCTCTTTTATTCTTTTCAAAGTTCCTTATCCTCATATACGAGAGAGCATACAAGTCCGAAGCATGTAGAAACTTGTTAAGGTTTGTACATGATTGTGTTTGCGATATGCTGACGAGACTGTTGTGGAAGGTACTGACAGGAGGCATGCGTGTGTGCGTATGTTTGTACGTGCGTTTAATTAAACTGCGTGTGAATCGGAAGTGTAGATGACACTAATAACTGGGAGGCATGCCAACACAACACAACCCAACAGAATCTTAATGTACAGTATTTTTTAAATATTTTACTACACTGTCTCTTAAAGTTTTGGGGAATCATGAGCATATGTGATAATAATAATCAACAGATTTGCTTCCCTCCTATGAAACCTGTGACTCGTAAGCTTTAGAGTATCACGCACATGTTTTTTCTGCAATAACTTCTGATGTTGTTCGACTAAAAGGGACTTATCCCTCTACTGGTCACACTTTATTTAATGTCCTTTAAATGCATGCAGTTCTTCCACTCAGAGTGTACAGAGATGATGTGTAATGATGACTGAGAGAAAGATAGAGAGAGATTATAATATGAAATTAAAGTAGTGAGTATTTGGATGCAAATACAAATCTGTATTCTTCAATGTGAATAGGATCATGTCTGGCATGCATTGTTAAATAAACAATTAAATAGATTTGTGTCTTGTCTGTTTTTAATTCATGTGGATACTCAAGCAATGAATGACAGCACACTGAGTGCCCTCACCACTACCAGCTGCTTTGGATGGTTTAACACAGGTATTTAAATGCATCCATCTGCACTGCTCCTTGCATCTTCACCATTAACACCCACCTTCCTCTTGCCTACCTGTGTCTTGCTTCTACTGACTTTCTCCCCTCTTCAGAAAAGAAGAATGAAAGTTCCTACACTCGCTACACATTATAACACCCCAATATCTGATTGGGACAATGATTTAAACTCTGAAGTTAAACGGCTACAGGTACATCAGCATCTTTGACTCCCTTATGATGTATCTCACCTCAATTTTATTTATATGGCACTAAATCACAACAGCGGTCACCTCAAGGAGCTTGCCCACTGCGCAAAGTGACATCGGCGTGACAAGTGATGGATCAATATAGACATGATCTGCACGTCTATCCGACATCCAGTGTTTGGTGGGCGATATTGTAAAGACTTACAGTAGTAGAGTGAGAAAAGCAGCTCAGGTTACCCTTAACCCTCTTAAGGGAACCCAGGCTTCAGGATCCAGCCCTAACTAAGCCTTGTCAAAAGGAAAGTTTTAAGTGTAACCTTAAAAACAGAGTGTCTGTCTCCTGAATCCAAACTGGGAGTTGGTCCCACAGAAGAATACCTTGAAAGCTTCTAGTTTTAAGCAGAAACTAATAAAAAAACAAAAACAAACAAAAAGTCTTTGTAGGATACATAAGGCAACAAAGGCTCATAAGGCACTGGAGCACATCAAGCTGTTCTGCAGATATGGCAACAAACCCCTGCATTGACTGTCCTTTGTAAAACTTCTTACACTGCCATAAAAACACAGCCTGGAACTGGTCCCAGAGTATAAATGGTTTTCACACGCTTTCTTCAGCTGTAATAGAAATTCTTCAGTAATCAGCTGAGTACTGAGTACTTGAATATATTTATGTCATATTGGCCAGGGCCTGCATACAAACGTGGTTTTACATATTAACGTGAAGGTTTTACACTCCCTGCCGTGCCCGCGCTGTGCCTGTAGTCCGCCGGGCTGTGAGTGTTTGGAAACCGGGGAGGGGCGGGGTAGCCTATATTAGCACAAGGGAGAGGGCCAGCAGTGGTGCGTCAGCTCATACTCCGCACGTGGAAGAGAACATTTTGTACTGAGATTATGCGCGCGCCCTCCTCCTCCTCCTCCACCACCTCTCGGTTACATGACACGCACGCGCTCACACGCTTTAAAAAAAACAACCTTTGCCGCAATCGCCGTACAAGACACCACAACAACATGACCCAGATGCACCGTGCACTATTGAACTCTTTGCACGTTAGTGCGAGGAGGAAGCGGGGAGCAGCAACTGCGGCAGCCGAGGAAGCGCCTCCTCTTCCCCAGAAATGTTTACAGCTCTGCTGCAGGAGGAGTGGGAGGGTGGCTGCAGAGACTACACTCATCTGGCCAAGACCCTAGTTTCAACCAGATTTTTGTTCCTGGAAATCTGGGGGTTCTGCTGGAGCAAAATGGGGCGGAGTTCCAGCATGGGGCGATCGTGGAAAAAGAGCAAGAAGTCCTTGTACAGTTTTATTCTGTGATGCAGAAAATAGAACTTATTGTTATGTTATTTCTGTGCAGTTGGCTTGAATCCTACTCCCTCATAATCCTTGTTTTTCATATTGATTCAACACAAGACATATGAATCTATATGAGCTATATCTATATATATATATATCCATGCAGCAGAGGGGCAGTAAGCTTCGTCTGAATTATGCATTTGTGTTGTTTGTCACCAGGCAAAGTTCAAACCCATATTTTGAGAACACCGAGTCCTGTCCTATAAAAACGAAGGGCCATACCTCTCTGTGGGTAAACAGAAAAACAAAACCAAGGAAGAACATGTGTCCAACTATTGACTACAAAGTTCACGTCAGGGAGAACTGTCAAGAGCTCACATTGCTCAATCCCTGCAGCCCCTAAACTGAGGATTTTCTAGGAACTCTGACCAGAAGTGAACCACCCCCTGCACTTTTTAACTAAAGGGGTCTTATTTCACTTAAGTGGGCTGGCAGTATTATACTCATTCCTTTTCTTCTTTTTTCTTTTTTTAAGCAAACTTTTAAGAGACAGTGGGAAACATGTAGTCTGAAAATGTTGAGGCGCAAGGGAAAGGTGCTGCCTCGTTTAGTTCACAGTGAATAGTAATTTGGCAGGATTAAGAAACACATAGTTCTAGGGTGAGCGTAAACTAAGGAAACTATCAGAATGTAAACATTAAAAATGTTTTTATAAAGTCACGGGAAAAAGTGTGACTGTAAGAAAAACAGTAGCTTTATCTTAGATGTCTTTATCTCACGAAACAAGCTTACGTGTCAATATTTCTGCCCTCTAAAGTGGAACTTGTAAATATTTAGCAGCTGTAAAAACACAGGGGCAAACTATAACCACAAGCCATTTTTTCCATACATAACAGATCATTCATAATTTTACATATATATACATATACAGTTTTTTGTGTCATCTTTAAAAAAAAATCTGCTGGCTCGTGCTAAAGCATGCTGTATGTTACTGTGTAGGGTAGGAAATTACCAGAAAAGCTTTGACTGTAAGAGAATGACAGGGATGATACTTAAGTGTTTTGTACACATTACACAGGTCAAATTAGGTGGGATCACCGAACGATGAAAGAGACAAGTGACTGAAGCAAATCATCCAGAAAAGAGGAAAGGACACCATTTATTGCTTACAAAACTTAAACTTCAGAGAAAGAAATTTGTAATTATTATTAAACTTGTTATTAAAAAGGCATGTAATTATAAATCTGACCAAATATAACCAATGTTCATTATTCATTTTCCATGTATTTATTATCCAAAATCACAAAGGGTTAGACTTTTGTTTTTAATGACGACACTTTTACGTATCTACATATAGATCTACATGGACTTATATTTTTCTTAATGATTCCTCAAATCCATTTTTACACTCTAACAACCATATTTACCATTTTCCTTAAGTCCCTGAAGGTAACATGAGTGTGGTCTTGCCCTTTTCACCAATCCCAGTCTTGTGATTAGTCGAGGGTCTTTTCACTCACTTTAGTCAATAGGCAGTCCCCCAAAAACCGAGTCACGTTTCTTCTCATCCAATCACAGTCCAGTTTAATTATGACGCAGTGGGATTCCGCGAAATTGTTTCTTGGAGTTGAACTAAAGTGCTGCTCTCTGTAAAATAGGACAAGTTGACCCGTGTGTGTCTGCGCACAGGGACGTGGACACAATAGCGCCGTGGGCAAACGCTGTGATTTTGATTCGTCCGTTAGAATTAAAAGGATCTGGAGGAAGAAAGAGAAAGGAGGTTAGAGAAAGGAGGAACCGGGGAACATTTTCAAAGCGCTATCTTTCCTGAGCGGGGCGTTTATTTATCCTCCGCGTAACCCCGACAAGAAAAGCGCAGTCTGCGCGGAGTGGTCACATTGAAGACGACACGTGTGGATGATTAACCGCATGTTTCCTGGGAGGACTGCGGACTGATTACTGTATCCGCGTTGTCGGATAGTTTTTCCTCGCCTCTCAAGATCTATTGTTTTGCTTCTGTCCTCCCGGCTCTGCTTCAGGGATCGTGATGTCGTCGGAAGTCGACGTCTCTGCAGACCGCGTCCCCAGCCGACCACCGCCGGGGCGGATGGAGGACGTACTGAAAGAGAGCCAGGAGAACAGGACTTTACTGATGGTGGCGAGGATTTTGCTGGACTTGAACAAATGCAGCCCCAACGCTGTCAGCGCCGGAGAAAACAGATGTCTCGGGGGCAGCGAGGCCGGCGCGCAAGAGAAAGCGGAGCGGGGGAGTCGCCTGAGCTGCGGGGACAGCCGCGGCTCTCCGGCCAGCCAAGCCAAACATCCCCGGAACACGAAGGCGGCGGCGGCGGGGAGACTGCCGTGCTCCGAGAAGAGACACTGCTGCCCTTTTGCTGGCTGCGGGAAGATGTACGGCAAGTCGTCCCACCTTAAAGCCCATCTTCGGGTCCATACCGGTAAGTAAAGTGAGAGGGGATGGGGTGCTTGCTGGGTGCTTAGGCGACACGATACCAACAGCTCTGCGTTACTTCGACCCTTTTTCGTATTTTTCTTATTTATGACGTAAGACTTTTAACCGAGAAAGTAAGAGTAAAACGTGACGGACAAGAGTCCAGACCTGTGTCTCGTGTTGTGAGACTTTTAGGGGCGTGACCACGTGTTTCTGCAAAACCACATTATAGGAAAGGTGGTCTCATGATCGCCTACTTGTGGGAGGGGGTGTGACTCACCGGGACATATTGGACCAGAGGCTGGCAGAGAGGTGGAGAGGCAAGGGGGAGGAAATCTTTGTTTTAACGTCCTGTGGACACGCGGCCAGAGTGCGATCTTGGGTAAACACCACGTGCGGACGCCCATATTTGCGAAGCTTTATTGTTGAGATGTAATAAATGACGCCGGAGCATTGGGCATCATGAGACCCAATAACGCCTCTAATGATTTTAGCTTTGTGTTCCTGCCACCACTCTTCATCATACAGCACTGGCAGTCGGAGTAACAGTGGAAGAACATCTGCCGACACATTAAATAGGTCGTGATTCACACGCGGGTCACTGCGACACTGTTGTCCCCACGTGTTCTTGTCCGGAGGTAACGCACACTGCGCCACCATTTCCTCATACGTCATCCACCTCCACTCCCCTCGCGTGGGCTTGTAAACAAGAGCTGACATGTGGTTCTGCTCAGCACGTGGAAGCGCTGTTGAGGGAGTAATGTGCCCTGTTTCACCTCAGGGCTATCTTGACTGACGGCTCCGATGTCAACATGTTATTGTTCTTAGCAGCAGTCTTTCAGCAGATCTTAGTTTCGCTCCAGACCGCAGCCTGTGTCTTATTTTCACCCCCCCCCCCCCCCCCCCCCTTCTCCTTGTCACACTTGATTAATCTCGCAAATGTGTGTCTGTGCTTTAATTTTGATTGTTTCCTCTTATCACAATAAGTTTTTTCATCCACTCTGATTGTTGCTATGCAGAATACAGCCTCCAAGTCCTCTGGGTTGTTTGTTGGTCTCTGTGTTTTTCATATTCTCATACTTGTGTGAATGCAAAGCAGGTGCCACAGGAGACTTTTTATAATCATTTTGATTTTTTTATGTTTTGTAAAATAAGTATTAAAAAAGTGAGTATTTGTTCACACACAGCAAACTCAAAGTAAGTCCTATAATAGATTTCACAAAAAAAGGTCGACTCTTAGTTTGTTTTCTTTTTAGAAGGAAAGAAAATGTGCAAATGTAACTTGATGACATGATTGATTTTGTGGCGAGGAAGGAGTGGTTTGGGTTGGTTAATATGATTAGTTGTAAATGTACAAAAACAAAAACTGGGTGTGTTTCCCTCAGGTGAGCGCCCCTTTGAGTGTACCTGGGCAGGCTGCGGCAAGAAGTTCTCCCGATCGGACGAGCTCACCCGTCACTATCGCACGCACACAGGCGAAAAGCGCTTCAACTGTCCGATGTGTGACAAGTGCTTCATGAGGAGCGACCACCTGAAGAAACACGCCCGGCGACATCCAGGCTTTCATCCCAGCATGCTCCAGGGCTCCGGCGCGGCCAAGAGAAGGCGTTGCTCCGTGTCCGTGTCCTCCTCTGATTCTGGAGACCGAAGCCCCACCGGGGTGTGAGACACACCCACATACTGTACATGTGCACACAAAGGTACATACTGCACATACAGAGTGTGGCGCCTGTACCTTTTCTACAAATCCTGTCGAGCCAGACAACCAGCCAGACCACAATTCAGAGTTTACTACACATGTAAACGAAGTAAACATGACAAATCTGACTGTAATCACACTAGAACTTCTCCTCTCATTCCCTGCGGTGATTGTTATTTATTAAGGGTTATTTCAGGGAAGTTCAGTTCTTCTTCAACTTTATTGTCTGTTGTCAAAAAAATGTTCTTTTTTCTTGAAAGAATCTGCCGTCCAAGTGGAAACCATGTACCCATAAAGTGTTTGAAAAACACTGCATAAGTTCACTTTGCATCGCAGACTTCCCTTGCAAATGAAGAGAATGGGAAGAACGCAAGTCCTTATATTCCTAGCGCTTAAAGAAGTTCTGGAAATAGTCCTTTAATGAATATTGTTATTGCATACATAGACTTATGCACACTTGAACAGTTGCTTTTCAGCCAGGATAATGCAAATGCACAACACAGCAGTATTATCATGTAAATAGATCAAACTAACTTCAGATGGGTGATATACTAAGTCTAGTGTAGTTACATGTTATTAGAGAGTAATAAGAAAACTATACTATAGAGAAATATAGAGCCTGTTTATTTAATTTCACACATTTTGCCATGGACTTCAGGTATAATCAGGTGTGTTATGAGCTTGTAGGGATAAGCAGTGTGTTTCCCGTGTTGAAACACACACATTGCAATTAAATGCACCAATATACCTTTATAGTACCTTGTCGAGGCCATAATACACAAGCAAATCTCAGCATTTGTGTTGTTTCTTAGTAACGCTTGAAAACATAACAGGGTAAAACCTTTTAGACGATAACGTGGTAACATTTTTTCACTTACTGTTTAAACACTACTCGGTGTTCTGACCACAGTGATTTATGTTTAGTAAAAGTCCGTGCCTTTTGACGGTTTTGTGGCAGAGGAGAATTTCTACGTTTTTCAATACTACCTGAATTAACATCGTCAGATTCTTTGTGTTGCTGTTCAGTAATACTTTAAAGCTCAACGACTGTCTTCAAATGCCAAGAGTGCCAGTTTTGTTTGGACTGCATTTTTTTTTTTAAATCAGGGAATAATGTGATGTGTGGACACATGACTTAAAATTACACCCCCTGGTGTTGACATGGAAGCACAACATTTCTCGTAGGATAGAGTCCTAATTATTATTATTATTATTATTATTGTTATTTTTATTCTTATTGTTTGTCCTTCCATTTGAGGAGTGCTTTCTTGATTAGTTCAACAAATTCCATCATGTAGCATGTTTGTATGTATTTTCTTTGGTACAGTGTATGTTTTATTTGTCTGGGGATCTTTTATAATATTACAAATGGAATGAGAGGTCTTATTAAGCCACTACAGGAGCCAGATGAATTATTATTGATGTCATTAGTTTTCTTTTGTACTTGTCATGCGATGCATTCAAATGTCCAAATAGAGTCTGTAGCTTGTAGAATACAAACTACATATATTTGTGAAGTGAAATGCTTATTTTATTTTATTTTTCTTCTTTTCTGGCATTATGATGACTGTGATTGGATGCTGGTGCCTTTCAGGTTGAAGCCCTTACTTCTGATGCTACTGTACTGTAATCAGGGACTGTCAATGCAGATCCCATGCTATCGCAATACACATACCTGTGTAATAATTGTTGCTCAAATGTTTTAACATTAAAATTATCCTTTTGGGTTTTTTTTTTCTTTTTAAGCATTCGCCTCTTTCTTCTTTTTCGCATCTCACACCCATAGTCACACTATGCAGCCATTATTATATATTACCATAATAAATTATGGATAACCAAGCACATCAGACGCTGTTTCATTTGCATTTTGTTTATTTGTCGTTTTCATACACTGCACATAACATTGTTAAATACTGTAATGGAAGTGTTTACGTTACAAGAAAATCTTTTTTTTTTTAAAAAAAGAAAAGAAAAGAAAAACACTTATCACTTGTGTCTAAATGTAAAAAGAAAAAAAAAAGCATAACTTCTTAGCAAATGCTCTTCAAATAAACTAATCAAGATGGAACACAGACATCTTTTATGTTTTTTCTATACTTAAGGCATATAATTGCAAATCAACAGCTAATTTAGAGGAGAGAGGGTCGTAAATGAAGGGCATTAGTGCTCCAAGTCAACGATCCATGATGTTGCAATAAACGATTTTCATTCTGTTTGAAACAGAAATCGATGCTGTCTCACTTATTATTTTGGCATTGTAGGTCTTTATGCATGCATGTGTGTGTGTGTGTGTTGGGTCATCTTTCTAAGATGTATACCACGAAACAAATTCAACAAAGCCAGGTTATCTTTGTGTTAGTTGGCTTGACAAAACCTAAAATGCCACAACAGTGGCTGTCAGCTGCCTTTGTTAAGTCTGGCTTTCGTTTTTTGGCGATCAGTAGTATTTACCATGGTGATTTAGTCAGGTTAAAACAGAGCAACCTTTCTAACACTGAAATCTCTGACTTTAAGCTTAAGATAGCTCATTAATCTCACTTCGAAGTACACCTCCTCTGGTGTGTGACCCTGTGTTCACCTAATGATCTGTGGCACTGACACAGAAATGGGAAGGAGGGTGTCCGGTGATCATCAGGTTGCTTTGGCCTTGATAACGTGGGGATCAGAGCAAGAAACAATATGCAATCATCCCTTTCTACACAGTTCATTTTCACTGCTCTGCAGGAAACAGTACAATGATAAGGGCTCCCCAAAAAAGTAAAAAGCAAAATGTGCAAATTGAAAACAATGCAACAACAGTAGCGTGTGATTGCACAAATTAACTGTGGTGCAAAAAAGCTACTTGCTCATTATTTACCATTGGATTATTCAGTCAGATGCTCTTCATGCAGTTTGTTCCTCAACTATTCGATTTCATACATTCCCTCCTAAACTCTGTGATGCCACATCTCTCTTTGCCATTTAGGCAAAGAGAGCAGAAGTATTGAAGGTGGTGTTAATGAGTGCAATGACCTGGTCTGTGCTACATATTAACCCCTTAAGGTACAACAACAATACAGTTTCCTCTGTTTGGAGAATCAGACTTCTACGACACAATCAAATATCTGAGCATCAGCACATTCAATTTTAATTATCCCTCAGGTTAAAAAAGTAAGTGTTTAAATAAAAAAAAAACTAACAAACAAACTAGAAAATAAAATATATATATATGCAACTCAGAATTCAGGTAAACAGAACAGCTGAGTCAGTTATGATAATGTTTCTTATTCTTCTGGGAAACTGAAATCACTTTAGAGCATCAAACAAACTTTTCTTTTTTGTCAGCTTTTATCAGTGTGTTATGTTAAATCATGTTGACCAGGAGAAGAGCTCTCAAACACAAGTGCAAGTCCTACCATAGGAGGAAACCACCACTTTACTAATCTTTTTATTACATATTGATTAATTTCAAATATGTTCATTCTCCTAGATTTTAAACCAAGGTTTCTATAAGGTAATTTGATTATTTGTTGTTGTCAATATCATCATAGCACTTACGATATTCTAACAAGGTCTCACTGTCGCCACTGTCATGGCGAAGTAAAGTCACAGCAGATAAAGACGGGAGGGCAGGGGAGCTCATGTTGTGTGGAAAAGAGCGGGGGGGTGGGGGGGGGGGGGGGGGGGGGGGGGCAGAAGGCTGGAAAGGCAGAGTTACTGTATTTGACAGGTGGTAGAGGAGGTTGCCTGGCAGCACATGCAGGTAGGGTTGACTGATTTGGGTGGGATCAAATCCAGGTCCTCGTCGTCGGGGATTTCGTCAAGGCGGTAGCCATCTTTCAGCAGCTGAATGTTCAAATCTTGATTGATTTGCTGAAAAATGAGAGGACACAGAGAGAGGTCAGTGAGTTACAGCATCATTTACTAACCCTTGGGTTGCAGATCGCCGGGCTGCAGAGCTTTTTGCAAAAGCTGGAATGTGCAAAAAGTAATGAAGACCAAACATGTAACTTTATGTGCTGATTCCCTTCCTGTCACACAACGAATTACTAAAATCATGTGACTCTAGTGAAAAAATAGTGGTGGACAGGAGTTTACATCCACCCATCATGGGCGTGAAGGTCATGGTAAGAAAGAGTGACCTTTATCCTTTAGATCCAGATGTACAGCTGACTCCTGTCCTGTCGAGGTGGCTCTTCTATGTGGCTGTTTGGTTTGTCTAATGTAGAAGACTGAGAACTCCTCATTACACTGCATAGTATACACTACGTTGTTTAGTTTGTGTTTGGGAGAGTTGTCCTTGGGACAAACCATTATGATGATGATGATCCTAATTCGAGGAGGCCAATGTTCACATTTTGGACAGAGAAGACAGCTGGTTTGAAAGAGGATAAAAGATGGCCTCATCTATGTGCACTGTGAACGATCATCTTTGAACAGAGGGGGTGCCTTATGACACCAGCTGTCTGCCACCTACAATCCAGTTTTGAGATCTGTTCCCAGATGCCTTAACGCCCACTCACATCTTGCATCAGGTGATCTCAATGGTTCAAATGATAGGGTGAAGCAAGATCTCACAATCGTTGCACCCAAAACCTCTCCTGATAATGACCCACACCCTTTTCACATCTTGGCTCATGTGATGAGGCACATGATCAATAGTGGGCCAATGACCCTCTTAAGGGACAACTCCCACTCCCACTTCCACAAGCTCCTTAGAGTTCTTTTGGAGTCATTTACATTTCTGGTTTGCTGGCACAGATCCGGCTTTTAAGCATAGTCAAAAGATTTTCGAACAGACTGGGGTTGGGGCTTTGGGAATACCATTGCAGAAACTTAATGTTAACCTGCTTTTTCCACTCTAAATTCAGTTTTGATGCGTTTGGGATCATTGTCTTTTTGGAAAACCCAGTGTGTGTTTAATTTTCAACTGCATAGCTTTTGATTTGCAGTGAAGTTTAAGAAAATGGAAGTTGTTTTCCATTATTTCACTTCGTGCAATATACCAGTTTCTCTGACAGCAAAACAGCCCCGGAGCATGATGCTACCACCACCATGCTTGACAGCTGGTACAGTGTTCTTAGGTTTGAAAGCCTGAATCTACAATCTACAGTTCTTCTTAGATTTTCGCTGAGTTCTTTGGAAATCTGAGTATTGATCAGTCCAGTGACTGCTGTTAAACAAAACCTGTTTAGGATGGCAAACAGAAACTACCATTTGTAGTCAATATATGCTGTATTCCACCCTAGAAAAGTTTATAGAAATATATGGGCTCAAATTGTGGTCATAAATATTTTGTACTTGTAAATCAGTTTTGTATGTGTAAAAAGAATTTGTGTGTGCATAAAAAAGATTTGCATGTGGACATAGACAAAAAACACTTGTGAAACTCTGCACTCAGGTTTCAACTTACAAGTACGGATTTTGACCCTATTTTTCTTCCTTTCAGCTGATTGGTCAATGTCAGGTCAATCACAAATTTAACTATCGAATCAGAGAACAGATGGGTTTGGCTGTCGGAGGGGCACTTTTTTGAACTGCAGGTCCTTGAAGGGTAATACAGTTTGAATCTTTTTTACGCACACACAAATCCTAATTTACCAGTACAAAATATTTATGACCACAATTTGAGCCCATAAAAATACCATGACATGATGAGTAGATGCAAACATCTAGTAGTAGGCTCATCTAATCTGTGTTTTTATTTATTTATTTTGTTGAAGTAGCTGTTTAATGTTTGACAGTCTCAGACAGCTTATTGAGATAGTGTACTTCTTCGCTTTACTGCAGAAAATTAGGTGAGAGGATTAGTGCCACTCTCGTATGTATAAGAAAAACTTAACTCAAGTTAGCAGGCAGGTATTTTAATTTATCATAAAGGAGAGATATTTGTGAGAGCAGCTACAGGCTTAGCAGAAAGGTAACAAAATCTACACCTCAAAAGTTTAATAATTGGCATGTTTTATCTAGTTTGTATGATGTACTGAATGACCCAACCTTTAAAACCATTCTTATATGTGCTCAGGTTATCTAATTCCTCTGAGTGTCCACTGATTACCAGCAAAAGGTCCATTATTTCCTAAAATGTTGAGAATCCCTTTAAACATTTTAGGAGTTTCTTTGCAAAAAGCAGGAAAAGCGTGTGTTTGTGTTTTAATTGTTTTAATTTGGTCCTTAAAACACTCCTCAGGACATCATTTGTGCAAACTGCATGGTTGGGAACATACGAACATACGGAGGAAAGTAAAATTCCAAAGCACACAGGAGGACAGGTAGGGAAAAGAAAAGAGAAAAATAGATATGTTTATATAAATCACTGGTAAATCAAAATCTGATTGTACTAATGCAATAAAACATTAACATTAACAACAAACATTAGGACTGTCTATGCTCGTGATTTAGACTGGCTAAAAGTTCGAGTGGTAACCATGGCAAAGTGAGATTGGGCACTTTCACAGATGGCTGGAAGCATCATCACTTGGAGCGTGATAACTACTGTTCCTGCTGTGATTTTTTTAAATAACCAAAATAATTCCTTTGTTTGCACAAAAAGTGTGCAGTCATTTTATCTATATGCTGTTCTGCACTCTATCAACAATAAGCACAACAAACAACCTCTGTTCGGCCTGCAGTGGAAACAGTAACTGTATATGTACTAGTTACACCCAGGTTAGCTGGAACTAAGAGAGCAAATAACTGCTTTAAAGTATGTAACGTGCATTAGCTATTCATTTCTGACAGCATGTTGGAATTAGGATCTGACACTGTAAAACTCACCCTACAAAACCCACAAGCTTAGACTCGTCACAGACAGGTTATAAATATGAGGATGCGTCTGCGATTTGCACTTATAGTGGCAGCAGCGTTACAAACAAGATTTGCAGGAGCAGACATGCAGATATCACATTTCATTTGTATCCAGCTTTGTGTCTAATACACATTTGTCTGCAGATATATCTGCAGTGTAATCATGCGCTTGCAGGGAGTGTACATGCCCACAGAATTGCCATGGATAGTTTTAACACTGGCTTGTAAAACCCTAACACTTAGCCTCTTAATAATTATGGAAGATGGGGGGAAATATGAGAGTAAATACAAGGGGGTGGGATCCACTGATATTTGCTGAAGCACAAGCTCTTACCTCGGCTGAAGAGTATCCCGACGAGGAGTATCTAGACATGTCAAAGTCATCGTCACTGAAACAGAAAAACACAGGATACTATATTAATATCATTAATGTTTGCTTATGTGCTTCTCAGAAAGAAAGATGTTTGTGTGTCCACCTGTCTGTATCTAGGGCCACCAAAGGCTTCTCATCCGGGCTCTGGTCTAAAGACGAATAGCCTTTATTGGGAACTACCAACCTGCATTGAGGGGAAAAGAGAGAGAGTTGAGATCAGGCGCAGAGGAGGAAAAAACAGTTTCACAAGCTGTAAGAAGTGAGCAAAAACAGGACTGGCAGAGATGTTGAAATAAATGAAAAGTAGGCCTGGAGGCAGCGTCACAGCTGAATCACTGGAACAACAGAAGCGTGAAAGCAGTATAATGTCTAACTTCAGACATCTTACAAACCCTACATCAGTACGACTCTTTTTTTGTACAGCCTTAAAACACATTTTTGTTTCCACACATGGCACATTTAGAAAGAACAAAATAAGCTTAATTTCTACATTTGAAATACTGTCACACCTAAGCATCTTTATTTGTATTTTTCTGTGGCTTCACTTCAGGCTGGATCATTACAATTGTTACAGTACTCCTATACTTAAAGCTACTACAGTTACACAATTACACCACATGAATCTCTTTCAACACGTAAATTGCACTGTATGAGGTTTGCTGTGAGAAACTTCTAATTACTGAGATTTTGTTTATCAATAACAACCAGCCAACAGAAGTCTTTCTCATAATTTCTCAACTGACCCCACGATGAGACTGCTTGCATCTTACCGTGTTCTGGCCATGACATTGTTCTTCTTGGGCTGCTGGTTGACTGGACTACCTACAGCGTTGCCGTTCTTCAGCGAGCCCTTCCTAGCCAGCTCTCTCTGTTTCTCTGCGTAAGGAACACAGAAGCAGGCAAAGGCATAAAGGTTGAGCTTTGAACAATAAATGATCTGTATAAGAGTGACGGAATAAGTTTAACTAGTAAACTACAGTAAGGTAAAGTAATACTTGAGTTAAATGTTGCAAATATGCACAAATATGCACGCATGTTCATGTTTACTTTATTTAGGCACACTTATGAGAATCAGGTGTGATGACCTGATTTAGTTGAATTCTATATTAAGTCAATCTTTACTTTAAGAAGACTGAGATGGCATTTCTTACTTAAGAAGACAACGTTTTGGTAAGCTGTGCAGCAGAGTAACAGACGTGACTTCAGGGCAGATCAGTTTCTGCTCACTGGAGAGATTTGCTTCAATGATCAGCTGACCAAAGAGTGCTGATTGTTGCTGTGTGAGCTTAGAGAACTGTTAAATTTGTTTAACATATTACAATTCAAAGGCCTAGAAGTAAAACGTATTCAGAAACTTTGCATGTGACATCAAAAACTAGAACCTTCCCCTTTCGGCATCAGCTACTGCTGAACTAAAATCTAAAAACATTTGAATGTCAATGTATTTTCTTAACCACTTATAGGCTGGGGTTGTAGGCGAGGCTGATGCCTATCTCAGCTGACAACGAGAACAAGAGTACACCCCGGAGAGTTGCAAGCTCCTCACAGGGCTAATACAAAGAGACAAACAACTCTGCACACTAACAACTTCACCTACTGCCAATTTAGCTTCACCATTTGATCCTTGCAGTCACTGGGAGAACCTGCAAACTCCACACAGAGAGGCCTGGCTCACCAGCATTTTTCAAACCTGACCCTTCTTGCTGTGAGGAATCTGCACCAAATACGTTTTGACATGACATATAGATGTAGATTGTATTTTTGTTTTGCTTGTTTCTTTATCTCAAGGTCACAAAAGCAAAGTGATGAATTTAACAAACATGCACACCTAATGAAATCAACATAGCTGCCAAGGTAGTTTTTATAACAATGTTTAATTGGACGCAGGACCAAGAAACGGCGAGAGAGAGAAGATAGTGGCAACGTATACATAACTGTAGCTGTACAGCCTAAAAAAAGAGCGTTGACTAACAGAGTAGCTCACTAATTCTTAGATATTATTGACTCTGAGTAAACATACAGTAGCAAACAGTAAAAATAAAAAACATTAAAAACTATGTGCTCCTGCTCGCCACTGGACTCTGTCCAAGGTGCTGAAATGAATCTTTAAGAACTGTGGCTTTCTATAAAGACGGCATGAGAGGGGCCAGAGAGGCTGTTATTCCCTGCCTTGAAGACAATCACATTGGGTTTTGGGAACATGCAATTGGCCTTTTGTTAAAAATAATAGACTAAAAGATTAGTGGACAGATTCTAAACATAATCAGCAGATTTGTGAATAAAGACAATAATCTGTAGCTGCGGCCCTATTACAGTAGTAACCGCATTAGTTTTTACTTAGCAAGGCATCAAGAATAATCATAGAGGCCAATGTGCCATTAATTAAAATGCCTCAGCACAGCTATACAGTATCTATGCTGGTTCCTTTACGATCTGTGTCTACAGACTACGCACCATTTTGTGTTTGACAGTCAATCAAACAACACTCCAACAACCACAGATGGACAGACAGACATTTAGCCTGCAGTTAAAACTGTATCTCTCACCTATTTTCATCTGCAAAGGTGAAGGCTTGTAGTTTATAGTGACAGGCTCCCCCTCTCTGGTGTCTGAGTCAGCCTCTGAAGCTGTGGACGAGGCAGGGTCCTGGACACAAGGAAGTGCAGAGATGTGTTTTACTGAGGCAGCGATGAATAATGAATGTCGTTTTGTAATGCAGAGTAATACCCACCATAGCTAAGCAACGGGAATAAATGGTAATAAACACAGATCTGTGATTTGTGCCAGCAGTCTTAAAATAAATGTGCATCTTACAACTAGAGAGCAAAGGCAAGAGGGATGAAAGGCTTTATAAACAACAACAAATGAGGAACGGTGGGGACTTCTGGTGTGGGGGCACCTGGAGACAGCAGGTCAGGTTGCTTTAGTCTAGTCTGGTTCCCCAGCGGCCCCGGCGGCGGGCAGCAGAGGCCGCCCTGCAGGCTGCAGTAACCCCGGGCCCCGCTACAGGCCACGGAGCGCTCCGTTAAACCGTTTACACTGAGATTTGTATGTAAAGGCGAACCTTTAATGGCACATACAAACATATACAAGCGATAAGGAGCCCCCTGCTAATCCCGTCAAAGTGACGCAAGTGGCGTCGATACCAGAGTAACTTGCTGCATGGATGCTGAGGATGCAGCAGCAGCAGTGCTGGGATGGGATGCTTGTTTTCGCCAGACATGACGGATGCTGCGCAGCAGACCGGACGCTGTTTGCGTTATGCCAAGCGACAAAAACAAACAAACAAACAAACAAACAAAACACAACAAAGCTTGTTTGTGAGCAAAATCCACGTCCCCTCGTGTATTCCGCCGTCGTTTATTCGATTTCACTCCGTGGAAGCAGCCGGGAAACTTGATGGAGAACGTTCTAATGGCAGCCCGCATCGAGCAGCATTACACATGGCAGGTGATGCGATTGTCGGGGTCTCAGTCTATGAATGGCAAGGCCTCAAACACTACACAAGTATGCGCGGTTGTAATGCCATTTTTAATTAAACAAGGCAAACAGATCAAGCGCCGCCGGTCATTTCCAGACTGTTCTAGACTTACCAGCGGCTGCATCTCAGCCTGCATCTCCGCCTCCTGTACAGCACTCGGCACTTGAAATCTGTCTATTTCTTCCATCATTTTGGCAACGCGCCTCTTCCCTCCCTTCTCCTCCAAAGTGAACGATGGTAGCGGATCCTTTCGACGAGTTATCGCCGAGATCGTAAGTGATCTCCGATTTCTAATAATATTTGTAGTTTTCCGGTGGAGAACTACATCCCAGCAGGCAGTATGTCGGCGATGGTGTGACCAGTTGGATGACGGTGACTCCACCACCCACTTCCGGGTCTGGCATCCCAAAATAGGGTACGGGGACCCAAGAGGGCCTTCCAAAGAGTATGGTCCCCAACAAAGTGTGCAGTTGGAGGATTATGTGAATGACTCGTTACACAGTATATGAGTATTTCCCCTTTTCTTGTTATTCACTCGATATTTGCCATGTATAGACCTGCTCAGGCACAATCTCTAAAGAATTATTTAAGTTTAAATATTAGTACATTTGCTCTTTAATAACTTTAATAACTAATAAATTACTTTAATAATTCTTCTGAATCACTATTTCAGTATTAAAATATTCCAATTTTTCATTAAGTAAATTATTGGAGAACCTACATAAATGAACTAAAATGTATATTAAGAAATAATAAGCTGTCATTCCTGTTGGACAACATTTCCCACCCCATGCAGGAGACTCACAGCACAGAGCAGCTTCTTCAGTGGCAGGTTGCAGCACCCACGATGTGGGACAGAGAGATTTCACAGGGCTTTCCTTCCAGCTGCTGTCAGACTCTGCAGATGATCACACAGGTGCAGACAGACACACACGCACATCCCATACAGAATTGTAACTGTCTCCCTGATGTGCAGTATTACCAAGTGCAATTTTTTCCTACTATAACAGAGCATTTTATTCTATTTTGTACAGTATTTTATTCTATTGTATATAGTATTTATTAGTATTTAAATAGTATTAGTATTTACTCGTGTTTTATAGTATGTTATTCTGTTTTATCGTACCCTATTCTATTGTGTTTTTCTTAACTTTTACTGCTTTTAAACTTGTACTTTGTGCCGTGACCAAAACCAAAAAATTTCCTACGTGTGAGACTAATAAAGTCTTATCTTATCTTATTTTATCTTATAAAATTATAAAATAATGGAAGCACCAAGTGTCAGCTTGATGGTTTTGTCAATATAGAGAAAAATCAGTGGGAGGTTGTGTCCTATAAAAAACACTGTGTCCCAAATGCAGTGATTCAAAACTAGTAGCTCGCTGCTAAGTGTGATTTTTCATATACTAAAAAGCAAACATGTGGCAGAGCACTGCTTCATTTAAATGCAAGTGGAGTTGGATGGCACTATGAACGGTAAAGAGGTTATCATGCAAGAGGAAAACAAAATCAGAAAGTTATAATAGCTGCCTTGTTTTCCTAAATAAGGAGGCTTGTGTTCATTAACAGAAAAGCAATGATCAGGAGACAACTAGACACTGGTCTTTTGGAGTGTTTTGGATATGTTTCCCTTTCAAAGGTAAAGAAATTACTGGAGCTCTAAAAAACAAACAAGCAAACAAACAAACAAAAACTATGAACATATGGGGAAAAGTTCTTTGTCTTCGTAAAATACAAAAAAAACTTTGATATAATGATGGAAAGAACTGTTCAGAGTGAACTCATGTCTTGCATGTCATTATTATTTACCCACTTGCTGAGCATGACATGTGCAGATATGAAAGGGAATTCTGTGTACTAAAAATTAGACAAAAGCATCACATTTCACTGGATGATGGATCAGTAATAAACATATCGATACAAGAAACAGTCAAAGCTACCAAAGAGCTTTTGATGTTTAAAAAGGTAAAATATGTTTTAAATGACTGCAGCAAACATCTGATTTCATTCTCACTGAGTTGCATTTCACTTACTGGGCACCAGTCTATAGCCAGTGGGACCACAAAACAAGTAAAAAGAAGCATGTCTGTACAAAGCAGATGGTTACCTCCAGTTACATCTGTAAGTGTTTAGACAAAGATTTTTTTCTTTGTGTAATTTTGTCTCTCTACAACACCACAGTGGATTTTAAATCAAATAATCAATGCATGATTAAAGTGCAGATTTTCTCATTTTTAAAAGGTATTCCATTGAGTGTTTAGGAATTACAGCAGATTAATACATAGTAAACATGATTGTTTGTGAGTCTCACTGCCTGCAGTTATGTCTACAGTAATGGAAAAGAATGTGCTATTGAAATAAGATCAGGTTATTGGGCTGGCTATTGTATCATATTTCTTTGCCTTGAGTAACTCTTGTGTTTGCAGTATGCTTTAGCTCATTATCTATTAACCCAACCCTGGTTTCTAAATCCTTTTTCTACTCATGTGAATGTCTCTTGATTGTAGATCTCACCTCCTTAGGAGTGTTTCTGACTTGGTTAGATGTTGCAAAGGGGTTTTTCTTAACCAAGCAAAGATTTCGCAAGGTCTGTGGTCTTTCAGACCTTTTGGTGTTGCTGAGTATTCCTTCTTTTGAGGACTGTAGCAGATTGTTTTTGCTGTCTCTCTTATAGATTTATTTGGTTTAGTCAGTCATGATGGCCTCTTTCACCTGCACTGACATCTTTTTGGAGTTGTTAAGAGTTCAAGTGAAAAGTTCAGTACTTGGAATCTACTCTGGATTTTTTATCTACTTACCTGGCCATAAACGTCTTGTCTGTAAATTGTTCCAAGTGCTTCTGAGCCTTTAATGCATAAAAAGGGCTTTTGTTCCTAAACACTTAATGCAATAATTTTGTTGAATCCCTGTACTTAAAGCTAAAAGTCTTCACTTCAAATATATATTGATTTAAAATCCTTGTGGCCATGTATGGAGGCAAAATTACAAAAACTGTACATTGTACATATAATTATGCAAATATCCAAGAAAACCTGACAGTTATATAATTTCACAAAACAAAAAGCAGTGAAATTTAATGAATCACAATTAATCCAGTACAATCTAAGGTATTCTGCTACTTCACTTAAGTACTTTTACTCCAGGCTTCTTGAAATACAAATATAATGAAATTTTAAAGTAGTCTGTAGAGGTAATAGACTTAATAAGTTATTACCTTAACAAATGATCTTGTTAGGGGCTGATACTTTTGATGCTTTAAATACGTTAATTAAAAAACACATATTAAACAGAATCAAATGCAGAGCCTTTAGTGGGAAGTAATTTTTACATAGCTGCATATTTAATTTGTGGATTAAGGTCTCGTCTATGTGGAACTAACTACAGCTTGAAAATTTAAAACTGTTATTTTGGGTCTTTAAACTGCCAAACTTCTGTCCTTTACCTGTAAAAATCCCTGGCAACAATTCCTTTGCATAGTGTAAGTTGTTAAATTCATTACAAAAATAAATAAGCCTTGTATTTTTAATTAGCATTCTTCCTCTGTGCCTGGATGAGAACAAATAGAAAGAGCATCACGCAACTTTAAAAAGCCTTCGCTGAATTAAACAATCAAATCGCCTTCGTGGAGCCCATAAATTATACATTCTTAGGAAAATAACCTCTGGATAATGATGGCTTGCCAGCAGACCATGCCACTCGTTCTCAGTAAAAGTCACTGACACGTCTGACTGCATATTGTCCTTACCTGGAAATACCAGCAGAGAGCAGCAATAGTATGCTCTGCTGCACAGTAATAGAGAAGGATCGTTGCAGCAATCATCCACTGTACAGTCAAAAGGGGAAGGAAGCCCACATTAAAGGTTAAACCAGCAGGTGGCAGTCTATATCTACAGAAGACAGGGCCACAGGCTACATGGAGGATGAATGACAATGAGATGTGTGCAGGGTCAAGTGGGTTGTAGCATTTTATTCTGATAAATCCAAGCGTTTTGAGGTCCTTCCCAGCTAATCTGCTTATCTGTGTGGCTTTCTTAGTTTGAACAGTATAAGGTGCTATTAATTCCTGAGGCACAAAATGAAAAAGGTATAATTGAAAATTAATGAAAGGATAAAAAAATGTATATATATGATTCTTATTTTTCTTCTTGCTCTTCTGTTCCTCTTGAGCTCACACACACTCACCTCTGTTCCATTGTGTTTGCTGTTTCTTGCATACTGATGCTATGCCCATCAACACCATTATATGAGGTTGTTTCACGCTATAATTAGACCTCTTTTGACAGAGTAAACATTCCTATTGACTAAATTGAACTAAATTGCTACCATTTCAATGTCAGAGCCGCACAGTTGTCAAAGTCTATTTAATGGTTGTATGTCTCTGTGCATTTAATGGTGTTGAGTGACTTTATCAGGGTCCTGGCATGAAGTTCTGATTAGGTGTGATTCGGAGTTTGTCATGAATTATTCATGCACAAGAACAGTAATACAACACACATGCATACACATCCACACTCGCACTGCTCACTTTACGGCATGGATTCATACTTTCAGCCACCTGAAAGGCTTTATTTGAAGCCGCTAAATTAAATGATAGATTACATAAGATTCTGAGATCTGAAAGAAACTCCACAAAATTTTTGGCCATGCAGCATCCAAATTATAGATTAACATTTGATCCTTTGGCGATTGCTCTGCAGCACACCGAGAGACACGCATTTAGACGTAGCCACTAGCAATGACTCAGTGTGGCCTGATGTGGGTTATGCAACCCCTCCAGCAGTGCAGATGGAGTTGCAGATTACTGGTCCCTCATATATTTATTAGTAATCTCTCTGTCTCTGATATTTGCAGCTATCATTATATAACACCATGTTGAGTTCAGTGACCCTCTTCCTTCTCAGCTACAACTGGAAGATGGAGGGAATTTGCTGCTGTGTGATGCAGCATGGTGAGAGTGATGCAGAGTTCAGTGGCTATCTTCAATCTCAACTCGATGAACTCACAGTAAGCACCAAATCTGAGATTAATGAATCAGTGTAAGTATGACAGTCAGGAGATGGATGACTGGATGGACGATTAGTGAATGCCTTTGCTTATTGATAATAAGCATTGTCAGTTATAGTAGTGAATGCCTTCAATGGTCTTGAAGAGAAAATCACATTTAAAAACATCAGTGCAGTGGTTCAGACACTGTGAGTCAGACTGTGCTGACCTTCATCATCCAAGCAGCTCACTGTGGGGTAGATCGCTGGATCTTTTCTGGCCAGTTTGCCGAACTTTGGCATTTGTCTCGTTAGATGGGAAACAAATAAGGGAAAGCCTGCCAAAGAGACAGCGATAGAGAGGGAAATTGGCAGGCAGATAAATAGGAGTGAAGCAGATAAACACTGCACAGCTGACGAGCGGCTTCAAGTCATCAGCCCATCTGCCTCACATGTGCTATAAACCAATGTATTTACACATGTGCACACATGTAATCGCAGCTTTTGTCTCTCAAGCACGCACACGCTAATCTGACATTTAGTTAATATATAGAGAGATTTTTAATCTCTTCTCAGAAGATCTGACAAATGCATGACTCTTTTTAATCTTGTTAGTTCTTCGACTTTAAAGAGCCACAAAAACAAAAAAATCAGCAAAAATCAGTGTAAAAGCACCATGACTATAATTATTCCAGTAGAAATTCAGCATCCAGTTTTACATATGTAACAAAAAAGTACTCAGTATGGCATATAGGAAGAATGAACTACATTACTGATACAAAGGATCCTCTAACATCTTTAGTGTGTCTGTTTAATGCTGAAAATGGAAAAGGTGGACTGGCTCATGATTATTTTATATATAGTTGGCTTAATCGACAACAATTTAGCCTATTAAATTTCCTTATGCCCGTTTGTTGTTTCTTCAGTTTACGGTGGAGCAGAAGATTCTAAATATTGCACATAGCATGAGTACAGTATTTTGGTAAGGCAACGTAGTTTTTTTTCTGCTCGTGCCCTTTAGTGTGCTGAAGCCATACGGAGAAAAATAATGACCAAAATATAAGAAACACCATATAATGATGTTAACTGTCACTCAAAGAAAAATGTATCCATAGTAAGCACTCGCAAGTTCCCCAACCCCACGGCCGTTATAATGATGCTGGATTGTGGTTACAAGATAAGAATTACACACTTGTAGTTCACTAACAACAGGATGTGGGTCACTGCTGAGGTCAGTGTGTTCCACATTGATTACTTCAGTGCAGGAGGTTGAAGTCAATTGTTATTTTAATTCAAGCACTAATGTTTAAATAATTTGGAGGGAAAATGATGGTGATACACACTGAAAGGGCAGAGCAACACTGATTGCAGACCACATTAGTTAGAAACAAGAGTAAATGAGTTTATTGTTGATACAAAATAGACTGTCAAGATTGCATGGCATGGAGGACAATAGCATTAATCTGTAAGGCAGCAACAAATGATTAATTTCAAGATCAGCTATTCTTTTGAATGTTGTTTGAGTGATCATTTAGTTCATTACAAAAAAAGAAAAAGAAAAAAAGAAGCATATTCAGTACCAAAGATAACTTAATCTCATCGTGTGGCAAACATAAAACAAAGCTGCTTAGTTCACAATGATGCTGAATGATACTGCGATTGCTTTTTTGTCCATGTCTCATTTTCCTTAAGTACCTATCCAGCAGGGATTGCTGGAGCCTACCTCAGCTGTCATAGGGAATCTGGGTACACCCTGAACAGGTCACCAGTTTCACTTTCACACCTTTGGAAAATTTAGAATGAACCAAATGTTGGTGTATTTGGAAGCCAAGCAAAGCTGTGACACTCAGTTCAAGGGCAATCACATGAAATATAAAAATCTTCACATATAAGAAGCTGCATTATAATTTGAATTTATATGATTCAGAAATATTCCAGAATTTAGCCACTAATAATCAATCCAGCAAGTGTAACAGCATCAGCATTATCATTTGTACAAGTATCCTCTTTAAAGTAAGTAGAACACAAAAGACAAAATCATATATGTATTAAGTTAACCTGAGATCCTAAACTACAAAATGAAAGCATTAAAACACAGAGCCCTCTCAATAGTTGAAACAAAATCTATTGTGTGCATACATATATGCATATACGTTTTGTCATTTTGCCAGTCAGTCTGTTGGCTCTTATCACTCTTCCATCCGCAACATAATCTTTATATCACACAGTTAACAGCTGGAGAACATCCACTACAATAAACACACTGCTCACTCCTGTTCTGTAAGTCGTGTCATTTCCGATGATGGCTGCTTATAAACATTTTGCAGAAACCCACAGAATGAAAGCGAGGCACACCAGGACACGAGTAACGCATTTTACTGTTACATTTAATCCCGTGGGAGTTGGATCAGTGGAAGCAGAGACTTGTGTGTCAAACAGGGAGACTATCAAACAGGGCCCTCGAGCTTTCTTTTCTGTCAACAACACATCAAAGGATCCCCTTTCCTATCCTTCCCTTGCACTTCATCAATCCCCACCAAATATAAACCAAACTTTATCTCTGTCTGTCTTGACTGACACACATCCTCCAGCTACACCTTTATTCTTTCTGCCTCGTTTGGGTTTTTAGTGTCTACCTGTCGTGTTTCTGCCGCTCTGTTGCTGGCATCATTAGTGTGCAGCTATGGGGAAAAAAATATCCCAGCTGCTGTTGCTTTTTCTCTTTACTACTAAAAATGTGATTTTATGTCTTCGTGCCTCTCGACCAACGTTGTCACCTCAGTTCCTCTCTCCCAGTTAACTTTGCTGTTCGTCCTCCACATCCGCTCTGTGGCTTCAGATGGAGGGTTGAAAAGGAACAGAGCAGAGGAGGAGATCATGGTGAATCTGTGCCGAGCAAAACCAAACTGACTGACAGATGGACAGTCCCCGCGATGCACAGCAGAGATAAGAGGATTGGGCCCGCTTGTTGTTGTTGGTCTTGCCACAACTCTTAATGCAGTTAGCTTACTCTGAGCTTCACTCACTGGCACAGTCAAGATGCAGAGATGTAAACAGTGATTTATGTAACACAAAAGGAGATACAGACGGAATGTAACGGCATGCATATATGATGTCCAGCTCCATTAGAGTTCATACCTATGGGTCTCGATTAGGCTGCAGTCAGCATATACTTCTGTTCATCCTTCTTCTGCTCCAGCTTTGCTGCAAAAGCAGGCACTTTCTCTTGGTGTGAAGGTACTTTGCAGGCCTTGTAGAGGATGACAAACAGGATGACGATGAGAAAGCCTACCACAGAGTTGCAAACAATGGCCACGATGCTCCATATAGACAGGCCATTTCTCAGTTCATGCTCCATGGTAGGTGGGACAGTGGTCTCCAAGATCCTGGTGGTCAGCCTGAGGTCTGTTAGATACCCCAGCTCCACAGATTATCCCTGAAAAGAAAGGAAATGCATAACATGAACACGGTCAATCCATATTTCATGCACTTTTGCCAGTACACACTCAAGCTGCGACACACTTGGCTGCAGTTAACCTGCCTATCATATGAGCATGCTGCTTCCATGAACGAGGTCAGCTCAGTACAGATTATTTCCTCTGACAACTTAGACTGTAGGCCAAGGTGCTTCATTCCTGCAGGTGTTATATATGGAACAACCTACATATGTATCAAACAGGCTTTTTTTTTATGTTGAAAGTGTTATTTCAGTGTTAAATAAGGGATCTTACAGAATATTTTCATAAAGATACACAATGGAGTATTATTATTTCTTAGTGCTACTAATGTGAAGGAAAAGTGTCAGACAGATGCAGAGAAAAAGCATTGTAGGACCACTGTTAAATTTGAATAATCAGTGTGTAACAGGAGGGCATTACGGGACAAGAAACTCTCTTTGTGTGTCACAACATCCTTTTTTTATCAGTTTCCTTTGTACTGGCAGAGAGCAAAGAGGTTATTAAGCTGATAAAGAAGGTGCGGGTAAGCACTTTTTCTTGCTGAATTATTGTGGATGAGTTTTAGCATTGATGTGTTTTCAGGAGGAATATGTGGGAATATAGTTGCCAGTTTTGTGGCTGATATTAAATGGGTCACTGAGGTGTACTGGTGTGTGTGTGTGAGAGAGAGAGACTGACAGAGTGAAAGGGGGGGAAAGAGAAGCCAGTTCAAGCATGAGATGGAGGGTGTGAATATTTTCCCTCTCAGAGTTTAACAGATAAAAACTTGAGCTCATCTCCCCACTTCTATACCTCTCTCCCTTCCCTCTAATGCATTTCTAATGAGACCACATATTTCCTCTTCTCCCCAACTGAGGGCAATACCACAACAGTCCAAGCCTACTGTTGAGAACTCATTTCAAAGTTATCCTTCCCTTTATAGGCATTTTATGACCAAGCCAAATAAAGATGGATAGCTACAAGATACAGTAGATGACAGTGATATATTTGATCTTCTTTCCAACACACAAAGCTGGTTTCACTTTGCACCAGATGGGTCCCTCTCAGGATGCTGGTGGGGCTACTGTGGGGAAAATTATCCTCATAATGACTAACTGGGACAACTGTCAATAAAACTGCCTGCACAGTTTTTCAGGATATTTCCAAAACAACCCGAGGAAGTAGGGCTGTGCGATATGTCCCATATGTCTCATATCCCGATATAAGAATTCTATTGTCTGATAATGATATAAATCACAAAAATGTAACATTTTCTGTAAATTCTGTGAATCTCGGGCAGCTCGTCTTGCGGGAAGTGTTTCCAGCTGCGCGTCATGTACCTGGAGTCGAGTGTTTTAACCGATGCATGAAACTACACATTTTTAGACATAAGTTGTAACAGCCGCCGTTTTCTTTGTGAGCATTTAATACACGGCGTGCTGCGGGGAAAAGCCTGTTCTAACGTTTGAGTCTAAGGTTTATTTTTTTAGCACCTGGCGGCTCTTTTTTTACTTCTCATCCGTAAACAATCTACTCTTTCACGTGATTCAGTTTATTTTGAAAAGTCTCAACAGGATCTTGAGCTTTATTGTGAAAGGTTTATGTGGAACATAAACAAGCGGACACGCGATGGTGTTACCTAGTTGTTGCTAAACACAACGCATAAAAACAGGCGCTTGTCTGTCTGTAGTGTGGTTATATTAAATATAAGAGAAAGAGAGAACTTTAAGAAATTAATATAGCCACTACAGTGACCATAAAAACGATGAAAAAAAATATTGCTGTAAACAGTTTATTTTGTGACACCATGAAACAAACGATAGCATAAAATGAAACAATAGACGTTTTTATATCGTCACCCGATATATATCGTTATATCGAACAGCCCTACGAGGAAGGGTTTCTTTTTTCCCACAACAGTCACACTAAGTGTGACTACTGGGTTTACATTAACAATCAGAGCCAAAGCGAGGAATTTGTAGGTTATTAGATAGCAGTGGAATGTGATGGGGAAGAGTCTGCATGTGTCTACTAGAGAGGGGGGAAAATCAAATGAGTGTAAGCAATATATTAGATCAGAGCACTGCATGCTTATGTTAATTTCAGACAATCACTGGTGCATATAACAAGAGGAGTCATGTTGTTATTCATTATCACTAATATAACACATTTTCATAACTCATACTTCCCAGAGAAGGTAATTGTGGTCCACGTCTTACTAAATACAAGGGTAATTTGTTCTCATTAAAAAGATGAATACATTTTAATAGCAATGCTGGAAGAAAGCAAAGGCATTCAAAAATAAAAGAAATACATCTGAAAGTATTGACAGGCTGTGACCTTCGGGTCCTTAAATGACACTGCAATGCAAAGAGCCATCAGTAGGCTTTAGAAACACTTCTAAACAACACAAATTGTTGCTGCATCCTCACGTGAAAGTTGAAACTTTGACACATGAAAAGAAAAAACAATATAAACTAGGTTAAAATTTAGCTGACTTCTCTAGGTGCAAGCTCATTTTGGATTGACTGAGGCAAAGTGGAAAACTGTCCTCTGGTCGGCCAATCAAAACTTTAGAATTCTTGAAAAAAATACACATTGAGCTCCAGGCTGAATCACTCAGCTTACTTTCATCATACAGCTCAAAAGCCAGAGATTGTGAGACGATGAGGCTGCATTAGTGCACATGGTTTGGGTAACTTGGCCATCTGTAAGCCCCATTCACTTTTAAATACACAGCTTTTGGAGCAGCACATTTTGCCATTCAAGCTTTCTTGGGAAAGCATTGCTTATTTCAGCGAGACAGTCCCAAACCACATTCTGCATGTTGTACAGCAGGGGATGAGCTCTACTGCCCAAGAGTCTTGGTGCTAAGCTAGTGTTACAGAGTATAGCATGGTGGAAAAGGATGGAGAGAATCCCCACTAAGCTTTTGGGTTGGCATTTCTTTAGATTTTGTTTTGTATTAATTGCATGCTTTGGTGTTTTTTGTGTTTGATGTGAGGTGTGGGCCACACCCATGTGGGAGTGGAGATTCTACTCTAGTCCAGCTGCCAGCTATTTGGAGTTGAATACAGGGAGCAGCTGATTGGGGAGGATTGGAGCCCTTCTCTATAAAGGGGAGAGGAAACAGGAAGTAGGGGTTGTCGTTGGTTTTTTTTTTGTAGGACACTGGTGAAGCAGGGAAGCTTCGAAGATCCAGGATGAAGTGTGCACATTTTAATGGAAAAGATTTTTAACCTGGCCTGGTTTTGCTTTTAAAATAAACTGAGGATGTTGGAGGGAGGACTCATTCTTATTGGGATGTGAGTGGATGTGCTGGAAGGCAGGAAAACAAACACTGGACTGGAGACTCTCTGTGCCCCTGACAAGGAAACTGGACCAGTTTTGGGGAAGTTCCAGCTCCCAGGATGTGATGTGGAGACCCAGCCTCGAACGAAGTCAGGCCTGAAAAGGTGGGGCGATCGTGGCTCAAGAGTTGGGAGTTCGCCTTGTAATCGGAAGGTTGCCGGTTCGAGCCCCGGCTTGGACAGTCTCGGTCGTTGTGTCCTTGGGCAAGACACCTCACCCGTTGCCTACTGGTGGTGGTCAGAGGGCCCGGTGGCGCCAGTGTCCGGCAGCCTCGCCTCTGTCAGTGTGCCCCAGGGTGGCTGTGGCTACAATGTAGCTTGCCATCACCAGTGTGCGTGAATGGGTGGATGACTGGATATGTAAAGCGCTTTGGGGTCCTTAGGGACTAGTAAAGCGCTATATAAATACAGGCCATTTACCATTTACCAAGGTGGGTGGCAAGCCTTTTTGAGGAAGCTGCAGGATTGATACGTTTTGGCTGCTTGTGCTTCCAAGTGACCACCTTTCCCCTGTTTGTAACCAGGCTAACAACCCTGACCGCGGTGGCTTTGGGCCTTGGATTTCTGGCCAGAGTTGTCTTCAGCCAGTAGTTTTACCCGGAGAAAGAACAAATAAATCTTGTGTAACCCATTACAGTGTGCGTGTGGTGGTTCGTTACTGGTCAATATTAGAGCTACTACTTTCTTGTACGGAGGCCATTTTGGGCCTTACGTAACATTAGCCTTCCTATTTTTCCCCACCAGTCAAAGACTGAAAAAGTCTGAGGTTTTATCAAGGTAATATAGGTCAAATGAGGCACCTAACTGTTAAGCATTTGGTATCCAATATCAATCAAGAATGGGAAAACATTTGTCTTTCAAAATTGATGTCTTAGGCTCTCTGGTTCTTACAGAAGAGGTGATGCAACACACTGATAAACATGGCAATAAAAACTTTGAAATTCTTTTTTTTTTTTTTTTTTTTTTTTTTTTAAATGGACTCTGCGCTCCAGGCTGAAGAGGAAAAAGGACCATGGCCTACTCCGCCAGAGGCATATTTACCAATCCAGTGGGCCAGCTTGTTTAAAACACATATTGCATCATCAAATTCAAAACGACCACATGTTTTTCGGATAGCCTTAATATTTAGAATTTTTAAAATCTAATTTTATTTTAATATATTTTTAAAAAAAAATTAAATATAGAACTCGAGAAAACATATAGATTTTAGGTTTAACATAAACGCGCACAATCAATATAAAGATAACTATAGTATGCAATGTCTCTGAGCTCAGTGACTCAGAAAAGAGTTAAGATTTAAGTCTGAAACCAGAGTAATTCAACAGTTCAATAGAGCCTCCAGGTTGTGTGTTCTCTGTGAATGGTGTCACATACAGGCCTTTTGCGGCAAAATGCAAATAATCTGATGCAAATGTATGAAAATATGGCATGCTTACAACATCAAACAAGAGGACAGTGTAGGCACGAACAAAAACAAACAGACACCACATGGAAAACAGATTACTTATGCATAATGCATCACCTGGCTGCAGACTAGCCGAATGAGCGACCCCCCACCCTCGTATCCTGTGACTGAAGTTCCTAAAAAAAAACCCAACAACAACAAAAACAAACAAAAAAAAAAAACACTTAATACAGCAGCCTACTTGACACTCCAATCGGAAGCCTCGAGTCCACGCATTTGTTGTCTTGGTGCGCACCCCAAGAGCAAAACGGATTATAAGGAATGACTTCCAAATCTTCAGCAAGTTCACCGCGACGTTTCTTTAAAAAAAAAAAAAAAGGGAACTTTTACCCCGAAGTAGGTCACCAAACTGCGAGCCCGTGGGGTGTAGTTCAGCAGCAACCAGTGGGCCTGGTCACTAGCGGAGTTTCAGACTTGTAATCAAGTCGGTTAGTGACTGACTGCTGACAGGCGCAGGGCGACAGAGCGGAGATGCTTCTGTCATTGTGGCTGCTCATCATCCCCGCCTGCCCCTCCCCTTTCCTCCCCTCCCTCAGCCTGTTACTACAGACTATTTATAAAAACGCTCCTGGAACATCCCATCAAGGGCTTTCCCCCCGTCACAACGGTGAAGATCCAGTGTGTGCACAGTGCAAGAGGTTCAGCCTAAACATTCAGTGACAAGACAGTGCAATGCAATAAAAGAGATCTCGTCTTGATTAAATGGACAGAACTTTGGTCTAGCTGCTGGAACTTTGCAAAGAAGTTAGGACAGTTTGAAAGAATCTTTTGACACAATCTGAGAGTGTTGTTAAAATATGCTTTACTTATAGAAATACACAATAAAGCTGCAGCTATATTCTAATATTAATGTTTTTTACTGTATATGGTTAACTGGAGTCAGTCACAACTACCTACTAAAAAGCACGCAGCTGAGCAGAAGCCACACAGACCTTAAATTCGTTGACTCCATTTTCCTCATTGGTATTCAACACAACAGCAGGGTGTCCCTGGGGGATTCTGCTCTATTCTCTCGGTCTCCCTCTCATCCACGGTATGTGTGCAAACACTTGTCTGTCCTTCTTTTCTGGAATGAAGGACATCTTTGAAAAAGTGAGGGCATTTTGGCCCAACAGTGCCGAGTATGTTAGGGTTCGGGTGATCATTTGGTAATTGTGACGGTTAGGGATAAAGGGTAAGGAGCAACAGGGAATGTCACTGTGTGTCCTCACAAAGACTGAAAGCCACGTGTGTGTGTGTGTGTGTGTGTGTGTGTGTGTGTGTGTGTGTGTGTGTGTGTGTGTGTGTGTGTGTGTGTGTGTGTGTGTGTGTGAAAGATGGGAGGGAGCTATCCTGACCCAGAGTTCAGACAGACACAAAGAAATCTTTTGTGGTCCCACGCTCACTCTCACTGCCGGTTGCACAGAGAAGTTTTTCAGGGGAACAAATCCAGACTGCAGTAGTTTAATCAGTGGCTCATACACTGCTGCACATTTAAGCTATATTTCAAGTACTGAACAGGGGATGGCAGTGTAATAACTGCTACAAGATCTAGTTGATAAATGGAATTAAAATGGAATTAAATACAGCAGCAAATGTGCTAAAGATGTGATTCATCCTGGAGCATCACATGCTACCTGTCATGTTTGAAAGTTTTTATTAATAATAGTCAAGATTTATTGCTTTCATCTAGTTGCTATTACATTTTTAGTCCATTCATGTCATGTCATGTGTAACTATCTATAGCTGATTTGATGTTGTGATATTCCTCCGCTACATTATCTTGATTATTACAATAATGAATAACAATTATATTTGTAATCTGTGGGTTTTAGTTGTAAACTGTATTAAAAAATCGGTATACCCTTAGAGTTGCCTTATCAGGTATATTTTTAAGGATCACTAAATTAGTGTAGGCTCAGCCTACATGGGACCTCGGCGGAAATAATTAGAATGGATCACAGGCTGATGCTTCATGTGAAAGCCCCAAAAGATGTGTGATTCATTACATCAGAGATGAGATCAAATACAGCCTGAGAATCATGGATATGCAGCAAAACAGTGCCTTCATGTCTGTGCTTCTGTCTGCTCTTTACACACACACACACACACACACACGACTTCATTATTACTCGCTCTTGCAGGACGTGTCATGTCTAATGAATGCGTCACAGGCATTCACATTACCTCCATTAACCTGCCAAAGCTTATAAGTGTGCGCATATGTGTGTGTCTCGCCAATGTGACAGAGAGAGGGAGAGAGAGAAAAGAAAGAAAGAGTGAAACAGAAAAGACAGTAGTGAGAAGCAATTAATTTTTTTTTAATCTTCCCCTCCCAACCCAATCCATCCCCATCTTTCTCTCATTACTGCTTCTATCATCTCATCACAGCATAAACAAAAGACAGAATCTTAACTTTTTTTTTCATTCTGGCCTTCTTCATTTTCAGAGCACTGTTTTTAATGAAGAAATTCCCAGCAGAGTATTGCGGTCCCCTGTGCTGAAAATACAGGATAGAGTATCAAACCAGGACAGGTTCTTGCAGGATAGTCTTTTTTCTTCTTCTTCACAACAAATATCAGTCACTTACTCTCAATATGAAAGTTGCTATTTAAAATATCACTGCATATTTATTTTTATGAATCACATGCTTGACTACAGTGAGCTATTTGAGGGAAATATCTTGTGTTTGCTGCGTTTGTTCCAGGCATAAACAATACACAGAATCCTGCTTTGGAAAGCTGTCAGAACCAATTTAACCTATCAAGAGTGTACGAGGACACCTGCTGGACGACGGGTGACATTGTTTCCATGCCTGGCAAACTTTTATGAACAGGGTAAAATAATTTGCTGTAGAGGTGCCCAGTTTCTTTCTTTTATTTTTCTCTCTTTTTTTTAATGAAATTTGAATTCGAGTTTGTCAGACCTGAGTGTGCTTTAATGTGATGGGTATTGAAATAACACACAAAATACACGCAGCTCTCCAGGTCTTCTTTAAAAATTTATTTATTGCCATCTTCCTTAGTTGCTCATCATAACCTGCAAGAAGGAATGAGTCATTACTTAAAATAGGAAAAGAGGAAAGAGAATTAGAACAAGAGATGTTTGTTTACAAGCAGCTGTGGTTCTGGTTACCTGGTCAATCCAGTCGTTGAAGGCAGAGACTCTGGTGAAGACAGTGGGTTTCTTCTCATAGTTGCAGCCAAGGGCGGACACAAAGCTAGCAATACCGTGCACCTCCCAGACACCTTCAGCGTTCTGACAGTTCAGAGGGCCACCGGAGTCACCCTGGAGAAAGTAGGGAATAGACATAGAAGTAGATAGAGAAGATCTAATGTTTTGTGCATTTTATTAAAATAGTGTATGGTATGGCAGAAAATAACTGCAATCAGGACTGTTGTTTATAGTTATGATTGAAATTTAATTTTTTTAAAAAGTCAGTTCTTGTCAGCTTGAACATAAAATCTCTGAAAAATGTGATTACCTGTGTATATTTGTAGTTGAACACATTACATTCAAATTTGCTTTGAGTTTTCAACACACGATAGAAAACAGCTCTTCCCATGTATACAAACACACACAGTGCAAACTTACGTTGCATCCAGCCACAATTCCATCTCCGCCAGCACACACCATGGTGGTCCTTACAGCGATACCCCACCAGTCAGATTGGGAGCAGGTGGCATAGTCTGCCACAGGCATCAAAGCTTGCTGCAGCTTATCAGCTATGGGGCCTCCGGCTAAGACACACAGGCAGAGCCTACATCATCCACATACACCGGCCTGCAGTCAAAGCTGATTTACAGCATTTCTTAAAGCGTCAAATTCACTGTCTGACCCACATTTTTCAATTTAGGAATAATCCTCCTCCCTAAAACTTCCAGCAAAAAATATCATGCATTTGATTTTCATCTGAACTTTGGAGGTTACCCCAATTAGATATGCTTACTCACAGCTCGTTATAAATCCATGCATCTCACAGATGCACTAAATGCTCTAAAGGACAATAAAATATCCCGTAGATACCAAACTAAGAAAAAAACCAAAAACAAAGTAAATACCTCAACAGACACATAAACATAGCTCGGCCTTCTTTAAACAGCGACTTACTGTACAGTCTTCCCCATCCAGTGATGTAGCAGGGGTAGAGGTTGGACAAGACAGTGCCAGCAGGGGGGATACATGCCAACTGCACCTGGTCGCTCAAAGTCGCAGACTCTGACAGTTTGATCAAGGCGATATCGTTACTGCAAGAGAGACAGAGGGAGAGAGACTGTGTGAGGGGTTCGTACTGACAGGCAATTTAAAATCATCCTCCAGAGCAAAAAGCAAAGAGAGCGAAACACAGGCAGATAAGATAATGGGAAAGAGTACAGTCTGTATTCCTGCGTCCTTTCTGTTTGCTATTACTGTATGTCTAAAAATACTGAATAATTAATGTATTCAATTACAATCTTTACAATCTTTGAACTCTATTGCATGAAAAAGTCAACTTGTTTTTTTAAAGAAAATTAACCAATATAATAATATTTTTAAATGGTTCAGTCTTTTTTTCTCATTTACTCAGCAGATCTTTGACATGTATAAAAATGTCGACATTCTTCATGGATATGATTTAGACTGAAGCAAGTAAATGTAATTCGAGCCCTGTTCCCATACGCTATATTGATACACTTTTACAGAGATGATGATGTACTATATGTAGGAGACTGTCTTTGCTCTCAGTATTGTGAGGTGGTGATTGTGTCACCCGAAGGCCACAAAGATAGGGTTCCATTTCTCATGGACAATAATCTTCTCAGGCAGGATAGCCTTGGAGCCAGCCTCTTCCTCCACCAGGTTGTATTTGCCCACATACACCCTGTAGGACAACGCGGTACTGTGGGAGAGAGCAGAATGTCAAGGCTGGAGTCTACCAGACAGAGGAGTTTGTACAAATAGCTGAATAGTGCGGCGATTGGTTGAATTGAATTCCCACAGGATTTAATGTGGGGTTGGGGACCAGAATTTAATTTGTCCACTGGTGGTTGTGTTTTTGTGTTTTGTGTCTTTGTATTCCTCTGCTGCTCATACTTAATGCAGTGAGCAGCAGTCATGACCCAGTTGGCAGCAATCAGAGTTCCCCCACAAGTGTGCCTCCACTCGCCGTCCTTGTCATACTGCAGGGAGATCTGGAGGTGAAGAAAGGACAGCAAAAAGGACGGAGTATAAGCAGCAGGTTGCTGATGAATAGATGGACTGCACTGTGTGCAGATTAAATTCAAAAGCCACTCTTTTAATTAGAGGATTTCCAATAGCCACTGGGTATGACAACAAATAAGCCAGATGCTCTACCCATGAGGTTTGCCGGTAAGTATAAAAACACAGACAGATGTGTACATATTAGCCTACCTGCCAGGGCCAGCTGTGAGGCCTGGCATCGACTCCGTTGACCACACGGGAAGTCAGGGGCGGAATGGGTGGTGTACCACACCCAAGGGCTGGACGAAGAGGGGATAGAAGTGAGCTTTAGAGACACGGGAAAAACTTTTAAACTGCATCATTTTTCTTTTTGATAAAGGACCGCAGGGGGGCGAGCTCCCTGTGTGGTAATGAGCAGGCACGTATCCGCGCTTACATTACTTGCAAAACGGCAGAAACAATTACACACAGAATTAGAAAATGCCAGATGTTCTTACCGCCAGCAATGAGCACTGAGGCCAGCACAATGGGGATCATGTTGATTGATGCTTCTGCTGAGGGACAAGAGGACACACGTTCTCTTTTAAACTTTCCCCCACAGGCAACGCCTGCTCTGAATGCAGCAACACGTACTACCATTGGTTTGGCTGCACCTCTCCGGGATGAAGATGGACCAATGGCAAAGAGGGTCAGTGTTTGTCTGTGTGGCTGACGGATCACACAGGTGTGTTTTTAGGAACATTTCTCATGGCCTTCCTGTAGAATTACAATGGGTACAATGTACAGAAACCATGTATGCACAAGAGCGCCAAGAGTTTTCTCATTCATAAAAGGAAAGTGTGTTTAAGTTTGTAAATACTGAAGGTACATTCACCTCTGTAGCATTATGATTCTGCATTGAAATTCACCTTTACACTTTCTGTGATTAAAACCTTTTCCCTGAAAGCTGGAATTAAATGCTTGCATAACACCATGGGAAGCCGACATCTGGCACTAGCTTGTTTTCTCAGAATTGAAACACACACACATGCAAAAAAAAAAAATCTAATTAAGAAGCATGAGTAAGGTAAAGGACAACAAAGTTATGAGAAACAGATGTTGTCATTGATGCAGAAAATATTGATGGCTGCGTTACAGTCTTTTCTTACACCACAAACAGCTCTAATGCAAATTCTGCAGCGTCAGAAACACAAGACACATTGGCCATATGTATGAGCATATATGTCAGCTCAGCATCTTTTAGGTTTGAACAGTCTTGCTATAGCTATGCTGTATATCAGCTGTTGTGAAGTTAAATGTACTGATGAAAACACCGACCCACCTCGTTACGATGACTTGAATGAATGGATAGAACCTGAATAAATTATGAGACTTGGAGGACACAGATACAACTTCTGAGATATGAAAGTGTCTGGGGTGACTCAGCAGGCAGACACACTAAATCTGTCTAGGTAGCTTTTACGTACTGTTATGTGGCACAAGAAAAAGTTTGGCGGTTGCTGCCAGTTTGCAGCAAAAAAAGTGTTGAGAAATAGAATCGAAATAGAAAATAGAAACGTTCATATGCTTCTGATAAGAGAACCTGAAATAGATTCAAAAATTATTAAGGTTACAGGAGTCCTGTCTTACATTTGAGACTTCCTGAAGCAAACACTGTGCTGTAATCAAAATCAATGTCACACTACTTCAGATGGCAGACTGGACTTCTTGCTCATGAATCATTTAGTTTCCTGGTTCACCACTAGATGGGACAATTTATCTGCTTAGACACCAAACTGATCTATAGTCATTTATTTAAAAAAAAAAGAAAAAGAGGAAAGAAAGAAGATTAACAGAAAATCGTGCTGTACTTGATTATGTATGCATTTGTAATGTGAGTCATTCAGAAAATCAACTTCTGTGAAGTGGGTCTGAAAAAGAGGTCCGACAAGACTTGGAGACATATTTGTTCTCCACTGAGAACACCTTTGCCATGAACATGTGCAACTCGTAACAACACTTGAACCTACAGAAACAACTTTGCTTAAATGTTGGGTTACAGCTGCTCATTTAGAGTTTACAAAACAAGCAAATTCTCCATGGGAAGAAATAAAAAACACTTGAAAGGCAACTACAGCAAACAAGCTTAGACATCCCCGGCTTATGTGTGCTTGTGTTTGCGTGCATGTCTGAGTGTGTTGGCGCGAGTGTAAGTGCACCTTAGTGTGTGTGTGTGTGTGTGTGTGTGTGAGAGAACTCCTCTACAGCTATCATATGTATTTATATATATAATTATTTGAAATCTAATTAAAATCAGTCTTCTAATTAAAAAAAAACATTGTTATACTTATTACAAGCCAGTGTCCAAAGCAGATGCCTCCTTTCCCCTTCCATTTTCTGATTAAACCTCCTGCATTCATTAATTTGATAGTGGCAAGATAATGAAGTGAGGTGGATGTTGAAGTGATACAGCTGTACAGAACGGGGGGGGGGGGGGGGGGGGGGGGGGGGGGTTGTTTCTGTAGGAAAACACATAGACCTGACCTAAACTCTTACCCGCCTTTTTATTTAGCCCAAAACCTCTGATTACCCAAATATACTCCCTACCACTAACTCCTGTTTATACGAAGTAGAAGGTAGCCTGTCGTGTGCTGAGACGAGGCTCACTGCTTTTATGGCTGAGGAAAGCACAACACCTCATTTACTGGAACCCTACCCACCCCCCCCCCTTTCCTCACCCCACTCCTGGGGGTTTGTAACAGATACAGTTCAGGCCGCTTCCCCCCATCAGAAGTGCAGCTGAACTCCGAATGACACCGAGTGCGAGGTTTATGGTTGGTTTGTGTCACACTGGGGCAGTAAACACTGCACTGGCCATTGCCGTTGTCAAGTGGCACAAACAAGAGACATTTTGCAGTAATGTCTAAATATTATTGTGTGCTTTTGGCTGCAGCCAGCTGTGTGGTTTTTGAACTAATTTTCTCTTGCATACCTCTGTCACTGGTATGTGGTATGCCTGTATGAGTGTGTCTTTTGGTTTGTAGCAATAGTTCAGCCCAGTCTGAACCCACTAATGTCCCAAATGTTTAGCTTTCTGCCTTTAAAAAAATACACAGCTGTACTTTCCAGTGGCTGCCTTAGTTGCCATAGGCAGAGTGCTTTGAGCCAGAGGGCTCAAGTAAATCTGTCAGCTGTCTGCTGCTGATTTGCTTTTATCTTTGATGCTGATTTTACCAGAAGCCCTTCCCTGCTTTCTCGTTTGGGTTGATTGTTGCATGTTTATTTTATTTCTGTGTCTTTGTTTACTGCGGGTATAAAATTCATTGCTAACTGTGCTTTAATACTCCCAGGACGGGGAATACTAATTTCATTAATTCTCGTGAGCACATCATGACCAAACTGGTCTTACAGGTCTTGCACATACTTGCCTGCTCTCTCATTTTCAGTGTTAGAATGAAGAGGAGTAGTGGGAATTGGTGCCGTCTATTAAGATCTGTTTACAGCGTTCATATGTTCTTCACCTAATTTTGCATTTGTGTCCAGTATGTTTATGTCACTACAGTTTACACTCACTGCTGCATAGCTTCTATCAAACATGGCATTTTAAACATGCTGCATATTCCCGCATAAAACATCTCCCAAAACATCTTTTGCACTCGTATCTGCACGTTAGTTCGGAGTAATTAATTTTTTGTGCCACTGAGTCTTTTTAGAGCAAGAGTGGAACATCGTACATGCAGCTACCACTGGAATTACACTAAAAATATTCCTCATCACCTTTGTTTATACACATACTTTTGCAGTCAGCACCAGTTCATTGCAATCTCTACTTTCATCAGTCCACATGAAAGAGATAACAAGCAGTGTAACCTACTGCTACGTATAGTAACATTTACAGTAATTACAGACATTTTATATAATTTGATTTTAGTACAAATACACAGGGACCTTGACTGCATTGGAAAACACACATTATGTGAAGCTATGCAGAGCAGAACAGGATCAGATGAAAGCAGTAAACATGCTCTCACTGTGGGCAGTGGCACAGACATTTACATTATTAATAAAAAACCGGATCATAACGTTACATGGCTTTTTCAGTTCATGAGCTTATCCTTTTTGACTGATTTCACACCCAGAGCAGCTCATTTCATTTCATTCATTTGATTGTATGTAGGTAAATAGTGAAAATGTTTTTTGTCTGTTTGCTAAACTTAAGATATCAAGGCTAACATATTATGAAGATGGCCATGTTTTGCTTTTTTCCTGCTCCACTTGTTAATGATTTACTAGACTTGTATTCTGCTAGTACTGTATTGTTTAGTGCGTGGATTCAGTTACTTAACAAGGGTCCAAAGGTTGAAGGTTTTTCTCCCGCACTGCATAAATCCTGTGTATTTCTCTGCTCAAACACAGACCAACAAGCCATGTCCAAGACCGCAGAGCCCCAAACACGCAGCTGTGAGTAGAAACCTCTTTCCGATAATGTAGCCAGAAGATGTGCACATATGCGTAAGAAGAATGAAATGGGACTGAACCCGTTCTTTTCCTGATATATTTTATTGCATTATAAAATATGTAATAGCTCTGCGTTTAGTAACTGGTGAATTGAGCTCACTCCAGCCTGTTTTCTACATAAACACTATATCCTCGAAGCCCTTACAAGAGGCTGCTTTTTGTTACCCGTGACTAAGAACAGAAGTAAATCAAAATCTCAAGTACAATAAAAAAACAAATGTGTCGAGATATGTGGCGCTCTTAGACTTTGTTGCCTCCGCCTTTTACAAAAGAGAGGCAGTTTGATAGCATCAAATGTTAAAAAAAAAAAGCCTTTCCATACGGTTCCACACAAAATATAGGTGTGCATTCAGTTAATGCAGTTAGGCCTGCTAGTCATAATGTTGCATTTCGAAATCAGAGCTGCAAGTTACAAAAAGACGTGCTGGCATTTTGTATTGTTCCTGCTCCAAGGACTGCTGAAGCAGAGCTGGTAAAGAATATGCACAATGTCTCATTAACAGCTTTTAGTCATTCTCAGCTGTTAACTCCAAGAGCGGCTGACAGGCCCCTACACAGTGACAAAAAAAAAGAAAAGAACATAAATTAAAAAGATGTGCAGGATTATAGCAGCAAATTCTAACGAGGTCATTCATTTGTATCCTGACTGTACTGTTGGTGCTAGAAGGGAAACAATTCATTAAAGAAATAGCTGTTGCAAATAAGCTACTGTTGCATTTATCCCCCCCAAAAAAGAAAAAGAAATATATATTTAAAAAAAAGAAAAAGTAATACCTGAAGCTATTATCAACAACAGTTCTGGGCTTGCCAGTGCTGCTGTTTTGTTTTCAAGAAACTTAATTTTGAATGTAACAGTAGGAAGCTCAGAAAATAGCCTCCTAAAAATGACAGACACACATTTAGGCGTCATTTGCAATGCTGCTGTAATCACATTCGAAACCCACCCAAATCAACATAGTAAGAGATTGTTAAAGCCTACTGTGGTTATATCTCCCATCACACATTCCCATTTTTATTGCCTGTTGTATTCGTGTGACAGCAATGAGCGAAATTCTCGCTCTGCTGATTTGTCGCAATAACGTGGTCAGGAAAACTGCGATATTGTACGCTAAGCTCAGCATGGCGCCCCGTGCTGAACCCTGAGTGTTTTGCTTTTGCTAATCATGTCACTCTCATATATATTTTACAGTTCCCATTATGAGGAGAGATATTAGGTAGCGAACAGGAATGGGTTATTGAATAACAGATAAGACAGGCAGTGCAGGTGTCATTTGTAGTGCATGACCCCGGAGAGCCGTGTTTTCATACTAGCAGGAGCTGTTAAAGCACAAACCGTCTCCTATCAGAGATAATGAATGTTTCACAAAACCACTTCCCTTCACATGCAGAGTTTAAATGTTTGAATTGAGGATAACCAAACATCGGAAGAGCCAACAAAGGACATACAAGATGGAGTTGTTTACACAATTATCTCACAATAAATAAAGGTTTGCTAATTAGTCACATCCAAGGCCCCCAGTTAATGCCATCACATGGTTTATGGAAAGGATCTAACCTCACTTTCTCCTTCAGAGTCATTTAAGAAATGCAAGTGTGCAGCAACATGTTACCCACCAGTGAACCCCTATGTGCATACGACCAGTAATATAGAACACAGTGTATACTATAATGTGCTTTACCAGCCTTTCAGTGCTTCTTCTCTCCTCCCTCAGTATCCAGTAGGCAGAGATGTCCACAGGCCAGTGGACTCGAGTGCTTGGCGCCTCTGGTCCGTTCTGCAGAGGAAACCCCCGACCCCATCCCTACAACCATAGAGGGAACAATTCCACCTTGGATCAATGGGAGCTTTCTGAGAAATGGCCCTGGGAAATTTGAATTTGGAACAGACAGGTATTTAAGGAACACTATGAAAAAAAATACATGTATTATCATGGTAGATTGTAAACACATCCCTGTACTGTAGATAGAAAAGATAGTTTTCCCTCAGTGTTTGTTGAATAAGGCACCGATTCCTCAAATAATCCTTTTTTTCCACTCTCTTGTGTCTCATAATTCTCACAACATTCCCTCTACCTAGTCTTACATGAATATCCTGCCGGGAAATTAATTCTCTTTTTCGCTCTCAGATACACCCACTGGTTTGATGGCATGGCCATGATGCACAGGTTCCACATCCGTGAGGGCAATGTCACTTACAGCAGCCACTTCCTTAGGAGTGACTCATTTGTCGAAAACTCAGAGAAGAACCGCATCGTGGTTTCAGAGTTTGGGACATTAGCCATGCCTGATCCCTGCAAGAACATCTTTGCACGCTTCTTGTCACGCTTTCAGACTCCGAGTACGTGCGTCTTCTTTACATATTGCATTTTCCCGTGTGTACTCTGCTTCTGCAGTGTTGTAGCACTAGCGCTGCCAAATACAGTGTTACACCATTTACTACATCAGGTTACCAGCACAAAGTAAAAATCAAACAAAAACATATGTGAGAAGAAAAGTATATATGGATATTCTTTCTTCAGCGCCCAGGTTCTTGACTCCACAGCAAAAGGCTTTTGCAGACAAATGAAAGCTGGGACATTACATTGTGTTTTTTATTGAGGTAAAAAGAACACAAGTCAATATTTGTGAGTTTGGATCTCGTCGTGTGTATGCTGTAAGGGAATGGGGATCAAAAGGATGGCATAAAGTGCTCTGCTAAAGAGCTGCATTTGATATGTTTTGTCTCCCAGAGCCAACAGATAATGCCAATGTGAACTTTGTCAAGTACAAGGGGGACTATTACGTGAGTACAGAAACCAAGTACATGAGGAGAGTAAATCCACAAAGCCTGGAGACAAAAGAGAAAGTGAGTCAGTGAGAAATGTGTCTTTTGACTGCATCTTCCAGCTTTTCTATAGCAAGGTCAATGACCAGAATGGTGTGTATGTTATTTTTTTTAATAAGGTGGACTGGAGTCAGTATATCGCTGTCAACTCAGCTTCAGCCCATCCACACTACGACCGCGATGGTTCCACGTACAACATGGGCAACTCATACAGCAGAAGTGGTAACCTGTCTTTGCTCTTTCCTTCTCAGTAGTTTACTATGTTGAGCTATGATTGGAATTTATATGATGTTCACACCCCAAAAGCCGCATTCCTGTAATGCATCTATATCCTCCTACTTGCCACACACACACGCACACGTTTATTTGCTTCCAACAGTGGTCCCACAATAATCTCCTGTTTGTAAGCTCCCTGTGGGTGTTATATACCAGGTATTAATAGGATAATCTCTGGTGACAACTTTACAAAGCCTTGTAAAGCCCTATTGACAACCACAAAATGCCATATCGGGTCCATTTTCTCTCCAACTTTCATCTTCTGAGTTCTCCAAAGCAATACTTTGCACCATCTGGTTTCAGGGTTCCTGCCATCAAAGTACTCAATCGCTTCAGTCGCCCCCTCCAAATATTTTCCTCTTACCCCTTCCTGCAGCAAACATCAACCGCTGCCCTTTAGGGAGTCACTTTGATTTCAACACGTGCATAGTTCCTCGGGGCCACTCATTCATTTTTCACTTGCTTTCACTTGCATCATCCCCCACCCTTGCTTCTTGTTACAATCAACCTTGACAGCTTGTGTGACTCTGGCAATCCCCCCATGTCAGCATTAAATAGCATTTTCTTTTTGGGATCAACTGTCCCACAAACAGCAACATTCGACTCCACACAGAAGCTGCTACTTTTGCTGGTTTTGCTGGGTGTTATGGCAGAAGGTGGTTCTATGCTAAACAGCCTTTTACCTTCAGTCAAAATCAGCCTCAGCTCGACTTTATGCAATCTACTCAATAGTAATGCAGTCCTTCTATGAGGGCATGGATGGAAAGAAATCCATTCTCACTCATTCTGACAACTGTATTTAATATAATGATGACAGGTCAAAGCAGCTCCCACCTTTATGCTTTGTCTAACCACGCTACATTCAGAACATCTTCTCATTTCCATTTTCAGCCTGCTTTTTCCAGTTTTCGACATGTTTCTTCTTTTTCCATGCCGGTCTGCTCTTGTTAGTTAAAATGAGTACTGTAAAGTTTATCTGACCTGCATCATCATTATCTGCATCATTACCTCAGCGTCAAAAGCCTGTTTCAAGCGCTCACTGTCGCCAATTAACTTTTGATGTCCTCTTCATCTTCATCACACTCAGTTCAGAATATCCGCACAACCACCTGGCACATGCACGTCAATCCATTCGATCCAGGCCACCGTCTCTGTGCAACAGACCTTCACCACTGTGCTTACTTTCTCAGTTAAGGAGAGTTACACTGTCATAATATTAAGTAAAGGCAGTGGTTTGTTAAAGTTACTGCACTAATTGCTCAGAAGTCTCTCCAGTTTTCTAAATCTCAGTGCGCTTCACCTTTCAGGCTTCGTACTGACCCACCGTTCAGCCTGCCCAATTTGTCCATTTTTGTCAAGTCATCACTTTCGCTGGAATTAGTATTTTGGTATTTCTTTGCTGATTGGAACAACCACATCTGCTTCCCCTTCCAGATCACTTAATCAAGGGTTGCTGGTCTTCCGAAGCCTGCCAGTTATACTCTTGCACTCTATGAATCTGCCATGAACTGCCACTGATCCTCAAAGAGGACTTCAGGCTTGTTGACTCCAGTTCATCTGTCATCTTTAATATCAATATTTTTTGTTGCTGGTTTTTTGATGATGAAGATGATAGATGAAATAGGGGTGGTGTTTGGAGTGCTCCTTGCTTGTAAATTGTCTGTATGCCGGCTAAAGATAAACCTCAAGATCTTTAAAGTTCTGTCCTCAGGTTTGTCTCTATGTATCTTTGTGGGTTTACGCTTTGAAATAAAGTCAGCCTAATAACACAAGGTGATTTTGGACATTCTTTAGGATTTTTCTACAACATCATCCGTGTGCCTCCTCCTGAGGAGAAGGCAGCAATGGAGGACTCAGCCGACCTGAGTGGAGCCAACGTGATCTGCTCCATCCCTGCAGCTGATCCCAGGAAGCCTTCCTATTTCCACAGCTTTGGTGAGAAACACACTACAGCATAATAAAGAGTCCCCCACTCCGCACTTTTTAAAGTTGTCTGCATGCTGGATGTAAACTGAAGTGAAATTAATGAATTCTGGGAGAGTTTTTGCTTTTTTTCCAGCACTGGCTGGGTGAATCTACTTCAGTGAAACTTTTTAATGCTCTTATTAATCACTGATTTTAATTCCAGTCTCGCCCTCCTTTTTGTCATTCACAGTTCCTTTGTCTTTCCTTTCAGCTCTCTATATCTCTCCTCTTTTTAATTCTACCTCCAAGTTTCACACTTTTTTTCAGCGAAGTATTTACTGTAGTTTTTTCCACGGCTTAAATCTGACAGGACTGCTAACAAGACAGCTATAATTTGCATGTTAATGTTTCATTGTTTGTTGTCCAAATGTTATTCAGCTTCTGCTTGTCTACACACTCACCGGTGTCTTACTTACAACTAACTAGCGCCAGGCTGGACCCTCTTTGCCACCAGAACTGTCTGAATTCTTCATTGCATAGATTCAACAAGGTGCTGGTGTGGTGACCCACTAGAAGGCTCCACTCAGACCCAAGCCTGGAGGTGGGGTTCTGTTGTGTTTGGACGCTGAGTTAATGTCTGGAGGTGAATAAAGTTGGAGTGGAAAACTAGACCTCCTGTGTCGTGTGTCCCATGCCTCCATACTGGAAACATTACTTAGAGGTTTTGCTACATATTGACATGGCAGCATCATACAGTTGCTGCAGATTTGTCAGCTGCACATCCATGATGTGAATCTCCCATTCCTCCACATCCTAAAGGGGCTCTACTGGATTGACATCTGGTGACAGTGGGTTTCATTTGAGGACAGTGAACTCATTACGATATTGAAGAAACCAGGTTGAGAGATGACAGAAATTTGTGAAAGCACCCATCAGAAGATGGGTACATTTGGTCCGCAATAATATGTCAGACAGGCATATTTGAACGATGCTCAGTTGGTACTAAGGGCTCCAATATGTGTGATGAAAATATTCCACAGCACTGACATCAGCCTGAATCATTCATGCAGACAAGCTGGACCTATGCGGTCATGCTGTTGCGCTCAACTCTGACCCTACGGTCCAAATGTTGCAGCAGAAATTGAGACTTTTGTCCAATTTCGGTAACCCTGTGCCAATTGTAGCCTCATCATGCTGTTCTTAGCTGACAGAAGCTTAATTAGATTTCTGATAAATCACTTGTTGCACATTTATATACTAGTTCTACAAGGAACCCTTGATCAGTAACAGGGCTTATAAGTGGTTATCTTAGTTACTGGTGCTTTCTTATGAGTTGGAAGCAGTCTGGTCATTCTCCACTGACCTCTGACATTTTCCCCAGAAAATCGCCACTATTTGGATGCTTGTGTGGGAAAGTCCCAGAAGATGAGAAGTTTCTGATAAAAACAGGCCAGCCCGTCAATGACCATGTCACATTCAAAGTCACTTAAATCACCTTTCTTCCTAATTCTGATTTGAACTACTGAATGTTTTGCTGCCTTATGATTGGCTGATAAGTTAACAAGCAGTTGAACAGGCCAACCTAACTATGGGGCTGTGAGTGCAGATATCTGTAAAAGATCTATAAGAATACTGTTGACCATTTATGGAAAACCATATTTGGTGAAAATTGTGATGAGGGGTAGGATCTGCGGGGAGAACAAATTCCTCTCATAAACAAACACTGGATGTGAGTAAAGTCAATATCATAAAAAGCTTTGCATGCAATATGAAGGTTATTGTTGTGGAGGAAGGTTTAGCAGGCTAATGACTGTGTGAAAACGAGTTGGGTTAATATGACTACACAGACCATGATTAGATGTTAACAATCAGCTGAAGCAAACAGTTCATAAATAAGCTACTGTTAATTAAACTTAAGCTGACACTAGCTAATGAAAGCCTCATTCTTTGGTTGCTCTAACCCAGTCTTGCCCCACTTGGCTTTTACATTGCTTCAGTTCCCTGATTATATCTATGTCTATATTACTGGCAGCCCACCCATGTGCTGGCAGACTTTCAGACACCAAGAAGTCCCACAAGTGTGGGAACATTGTTCAGCAATCCAGGTTGCGCGCCACATCTCTTGGTAGAGTTGCTGGATGCTTATGTTTAGTTTTTATGTGCAAAAGCAAATGTCTTGGTGCTAGACTTGAACCTAATGTTCCGGTTACATGCAGGTACATGCTGATGGTTGATAAACTAAAGGGAAAACAGAACCCTTTAATACCTATTGATAGAAATCTGGTGGCTCTGTTATACCGTGGGGGTGTTTCCCAGCATGGTGTGGGTCCACTTGTCTTCTTAGAGTGAAAGGTAGCTTCAAATCTAAAACAAGTTGTTTTTAGGGCTCTTTACCTTTATCCTGTGAATAAACACTTCCATCTATATGGCAATAGTCTCTTCAAGGAACATATTAAAATTATGTGAATGCTATTTTGTCCATGATTTTTGACAAAATGGTTGCGGTGGTGGTGCTTTTAAAAGAATTGTATCCTGTCACTCCAGTAGAGCACCACAGCAGTGGTAGAACCCATGCCAGGGAGCATTCAAGTTACCAATATGATTTTTGCTAGTTTTTCCTGTAATTTGTCACCAGTCTTTAAATAACTGCTGAAATAACGTGAGAGTTTTAGTCTTAGTTTCCCCAAAACAGCACTGATTAGTTACACTACACCTGCAACAACAGTAGAATTCATTGTTAAACCATGCACACGACACCAAGGTATATCTTTTATGTGTCTTTTAATGCAGCCACTTCTTACTGTGTGTGCCTCCCTCTCTAGTCATGTCGGAGAACTATATTGTGTTTGTCGAGCAGCCAATCAAGATAGATCTGCTGAAGTTCATGCTGTACAAAATACAGGGGAAGAGCTTTAGCAAAGTCATGACCTGGGAGCCTCAGCATGCAACAATCTTCCATCTGGTCAACAGACACACCGGAAAGGTGACATATATTATAACGCTTATTTACTGTATACAATCTAGGGTAAAACAGGAAACACACAATCACAACCAGCTGCCGAGGAGTCGGAACAGGAAAAAAAAGGAAAGCTGTAAGCTGATCTCTTCATGCACTATTACATTTTTTTCATATTTATTTTGATGAAACTACACTCTGATGGTGTAGCCTTTCCTCGTGTGTTGTTGCTCTCAATTTTTTCATCTCATTACACAGCATACCCATTAAGCATATAATAACAAACTTTCAAAATGATAAGGTGCAACTCAATAACATTCGTGCCAAGCAGGGAGCTTGTCTTCAATTGTGAAAAAACAGCACATCACCTCGTTTGTCTTTTTTTTTTTAACTTTGTCTTGTTTTCTTGATATTGTACGAATCTGAGTCCTCACTGGTTGATGTTTCTGGTCTGACAGAAGAGTGAAGTGAAGTACTATACAGGACCCATGTTTACGCTCCATCAAATCAACGCTTTTGAGGACAGTGAGTTCTTGGTTATGGACATGTGCTGTGGGGACGATGGCGAGCTCATTGGGGAGTTCACGCTGGAGAACCTCCGAAGAAATTCAGGAGAGGAAATAGACGAGGTAAATGCCTTGAGTTTGTTAGTTTGTTATCAGTGAACAGCTCAGATTGAAATGCTGGCTTTTACCAAAACAACAACACGAGTGACTTCCACATAATGGTGTTTTTGTATCCATCATTGTTCAGCTAGTATTTTGTTTTGCATTCATAACATTACCCTCATCCACCCTGAAACCTAAAATATGAATCAGCGAGGATTTGTGGAGGATTTGTCTGTTTCTTGGGCATAGACTGTTCAATTGCCTCTGATGTTTTCTTCTTTTTTTTCTTCCTCTTCTTCTTATTTGTCAGTTTCCAAAGAAATAGACTTTGGAAATATCTGTGATTTCAAATGTGGTGTATTACTTTCATCAAAAGATAGGAACATGGTTTTGTGACAGCACTTTGTATCTGTTTGGCTGTGATTGTTCTTGAGGTTGCATCGCACCTTTTATTCAAACACAGATAGTTGGGAGTCTGTTTTTTTCATATCCCTCTGATTTCTTTTGGCAGTTTTATAACTCATTGTGCAGAAACCTTCCAAGAAGATATGCCCTGCCTCTGTCCGTGGATGAACAAACTCCTGCGGATGAAAATCTTATCACTTTGCATAACTGCAAAGCCACGGCGAGGATGACAAAACCTGGAGAGGTAGGAGTCAATAGCATGAATTTCCTGCCTATAGTAGTAATATTTTTAACAGTACATTACTGGTTGTACTGGGAACAGGTGAAGATGAAGGCCTATAATCATGATGAATACAACCAATTTACTCCCACACATTCTCATCAATTATCCAGCGTGATGAAAGTTACTTTCTGCAAGAGAGTAATTTCATGAGTTACAGCAGATAAAAACGATGTGTCCACTATTCAGGTGAATAATTAGAGTTTAACGGCTTATGTATCCTCACACATACTCGCTCTCCAACGCTTTCTTACAGCGGAATAAAGCTGAAAGAAAAATGTGATCTTTTAGTTGTCATGACTACCTGTATGACACTGTCCTCCGTTGTTGTTGTGAGAGTGCATGCAGCAACTGAAAAACATCTGTTAAAGTGCTCATGCGACCAGAGTCACAGAAAAAAAAGATAGAAGAAAACTGAGAAAAATATTGCTTGCTCGTTGCACGTGACATTACATTTATTTCTAAAGTAAAATGAAGAGAAATTCATTTATTGTTAACTAATGGATGCTCTGGCCCTTTTGCGGGAATCCATTAATTTCCCTGTCAGAGAGAACAATGCTGTACTGATTTGCAGGACCAAGGAAATCATGTCTGTCACTATGTCTCAATTTTTGGCTAAAGTCTTTCACTGATTTGAGCAAAACCCTCATCCTGCAGGTTTACATGACCCACGAGGAGCTTCACAATGATGAGCTGCTGCAGTTCGGTGGCCTTGAGTTCCCTCAGATCAATTATCACCAGTTCAATGGCAGGCCTTACCGCTACTTCTACTCCTGTGGCTTTGGACACGTTTTCAGTGACTCCCTGCTCAAGATGGATGTCCACACCAAGGAGCTTAAGGTTTTCTATCAGTCAAAGGGTACACTTAGAGAAACCTCATTGTTAACTGAGCCGGGTATTACCACATCAAAGCTATTTCTACTTCTGTTTCTTTATCATAGCGAGGGCAGCAGTAGGTTGTGTGAGTTGGTTTTCTAACATGAAAAAGTTGAGAGTAAGGGGTATGTTTATGTGATCTTCTCCTGTCTAGGCGTGGCGTTATCCCGGCTTGTACCCGTCTGAGCCTGTCTTTGTTGCTTCGCCTAAAGCTACTGAGGAAGATGATGGAGTTGTCTTGTCTGTCATCATCACGCCCAGAGAAGTAATTGAAACCATTTATCTGAAAGAGATATTCACCTTTTATGGTATTTGTGCATCACTGTTACAGACAAAAAAGGCTAAAGTTAGTTTGTCAACACAATAAAAATGAGCAGACAACTGTGAAAATGTATGTGGCCCGGATATGGCCATTAGTATTTTCTTCTAGGCTAGCCTGACTGATCCAACCAGGGTCAGTGTGGGGCTAGATGCCATGTGCTTTACAATATTTTAAGAAACGCGTGGCCCACACAACATTTGACTGTGCCATAAACTTATCCAGAAGGGCCAAAAGTAGTCAAAATAATACCAAAATGTGCTACCTGAGTCCACACGGTGACGTCTATATAACTGTGAGTCATTTACCTTCACAGAGTGTTTCTTATTGTAATGCTTACTCTGAGTTTCTTTAATCTTGCCTGTGGCAATACTACACTAAACACTTTTAAACAATAAAAGCTAAATTGAAAAACCCATTGTGGAAACTAACTGGATCTAAACTGAATTTGAAAAGAAAACACACACATATAAAAAACTAATGAAGAATATAAACAGAAATTGGGTGTATACAATGAAATTTATAGAGGAAAAAATATACATAATAACAAACAGATTTGTTATACTCTTATTGCAACCTGAGCAGACATGTGTTTTTACTATGCATGGGAGAAGACAAATGCTTTGGTGCTCTCAGTATCATTATAGCAAGAAGGGAGATCTGTGACCTTTTTTTCCCCCTTCCAATAACATAATCTTCCTCCTCTGTATCTGTTTCCAGGAGAAAAGTACTTTCCTGCTTGTTCTGGATGCCAAGACCTTCTCTGAGCTGGGCAGAGCGGAGGTCCCTGTCAATATCCCATATGGGACCCATGGTGTGTTTAACGAGATGGGCTAGATTTGCCACTCTCTACAACTCTGTGGCAAATTGCTGAAATTGAACCAGCAACCAGCCACTTTATCCACAAAATAGAAAATCTCTGTCGATGTCGTTCCCTGTAAAACTCCTGAACTGTAAAAGACAGAAAGAAGTAAGAGCTTGGAAAAACTGCACACTCATGCCATTTGTTTGTGCCTCCTTGATGGGAATAGGTGCATGTCCCCACCGTGTGCTGCCATTACTGTTAGAAAGATGGCAATCTTAGGAGGCTAACAAGACAGAGAGCCCAGCATGGCATCGGAACACTGATATAGTTTGTCCTCTATGTGTCCTCGTGATCTCTTGTAAGAATTTAAAATTGTGCTTTCCTTTCAGTGCATACATTCAAATAAAATATGTTTCCCTTTTTTTTTCTCGGTTAAAGTGTTTTTGCATCATCATACCACTGGAAACGCTATACTCCCAGGGAGAACAGAACAGCACTTAGGATACATAAAAATGCATCAGAGGAAATTCAATTTCTGTCAAAGTAATGTGATAGAAATGGACAACGTCTGAAATGCCTGGAAAACAAATGGAACTAACTGGTCGATAGCCTCCAGAGAGTCTAGCGGAGGTCACATCAGAAATTTGGTGTTGTCCATCCAAAACAAAACCCCAAACAAAGTTGTCATACGCATAAACACTAACATTTAGGACTTTGCATAGAGTGGCTTGTTATTTCATTCTATTAAGCCACGAGCCGAACAGAACAGTGCCATACACAGACTCTACCCATTGTGTGAAGTGGCCTACTATAGCGGCACTTGTCTCGCCACAATTGACTTTAATGATACTTATTTCATTGGCAATTTTCCCTCTTACATTGATTTGAATGGGCTGATTTGAACTGAATTTAGGCTCTGCAGCTGGAAGCTGTGGTGTTTCGACTATATTATGAACTATACAAATTTTCCCTTTGACTAAAATCGACTTTTAGTCAAGAGTTTTGCAAAGGTAATTTGCAACAGCAGGTCCCAACCTTAAATAATTTATGGCTGTATGGTACACAAGCAGAGGTTTCATCTTCAGCGTCTCTTATTTCACCAAGTGGAATAAGATAGGATGGGATAAAGCCATAGTTTGCTGTTTGAAATAATTTAACACAGGGAATTGAAATCACTTACATTTTTGTCATGTTCCTCTGCTCAGCTGCAGCTGTGTCTTTTAATAAGCATGCTGTACATGTCTCCCAGGATACACATTAATTAGCCTATAATTCCTAATCTAATCAGTCATGCTTAACCTTTTCGAGTGCCTGCCTGTGTGCGTGCGTGCAAGTGTGAGCATAAGAGATGCTCAACTTTATTAGTACTCACTCCACTGGCAGCGACCAGCAGAGAGTGATCCAGCGACCTTTGCACTCAAATGAATCTTGGGTTAAATGTTTCATTAACCAAAAACGCAGCTGAAGCAAATCTCCATCCAATTTACCAAATGACAAAGACAAAATCATCATCATGGCTCATTCAAGGTGCAATATAGATAACACTTTGGTGGCCAAATGGGCCAGATTCATGTGGGTAGAGCCCAACAGTCATTAGGAGAAAACTAAACACGATAAACAAACATGCTAGCATTCAAGTTTGTCTTCCCTGCTGTCAAGGTGACAGCTTTCAACTCTCTGAGCTCTTATTTGACCCACGAGAGTAAGCAGTAACTCACTCTGAACCCCCTTGCTGTCTCACTAAGCACAAGTTATTGCCTTAACTTTGAGTCTTATCTGTATCATTATTTCATATCCCATGAATTCATAACGATATCATCTATATTCACCATATTAGAGACACTTCTAAAAGACAGGGAGTGATTTCCCTCAGTAGTGAGAACCATGTCTACTATATCCAGATTTGTCATTCTCCATCTTCACGGTCTTGAGCCATGTTGTCGGAGCCCAGTTATTTGACATATAGATTACGCACATCTCTGCACGCATCTGTCTACATGCTCTCTCGCTCTGCACTGCATATAAGTATGAGCCTATTTATAAAAGATAGCACAATTATAGACGCATGCAATTGTGTAAAAAAAACCGCGATAAAATTGCAAATGCCTTATGAAGTCAGAATGGAGCAATTAAATACCCCTAGAGGAGCTGAATCATGCAACGTCAAGAAGAAGAAGAAAAAAAGAAAGCGAGGGGAGGATTTATCCACATTGCACTATTGTGGATAGACATAATATGAAGCCTCAATAAGACTTCACGTTTGTTTTTTTTATTCAGTGCATCCACTGCTAATGTTTCTTTCTTGATTTCATGCCTTTTTTGTTTTATTATAAATGCCTTCATCCTCGCGAGCCTGCTACTCAAGCAACTGTAGCCTTCATCCAGTTTATGCATGCGATCTTCGGTGAGAAATCACTGCTAAAATAAATGGATGAAATTGCTCTGGTATTTGAAATAGATGCACGAAAGGCAAAAGGTTGCCATTTTCAGGTGAAATATACACTTCCACTTAAAAAACATTTGAGGAATAGTCTCCAGCAGCCACTGCAGCTCTAATTCAGGACAGTTTCTGGATACTCATGATGGTGGATGATGCTTTACAGTGTCCTCATAATGACAGCGACTTCATACTCGAGAAATGAGAATAAGCCTGGGCCGATATAGGCAGAATGAGGCTGATGTTGCCATTATAACGGCAAGCTGTTTTCCCTCTTGGATGAAAGCCTGGGCTGACAGTCAGACATCATTATGAGCCAGTGGCCTTGCAGTTTGTCACTGTCACAACCTCTAAATAGAGACTTTGTTTTCAAGATTTGTAAAGATTTATGACATTATGGGCACTATTTAGGCGATGATGCACAACAAAGTCATTTTATTTAATGTGAAGCCACTTTGTAAAATGGCAGATTCTGCTGCTTGTGCGCTTAGCTATTTCCTCAGAGCATGACTATAATACGAGACATTGTGGTTATTTTCCCTTTCAAATCTTTCTCCGGAAAAAACCCAGATATGGTGTGAAGTGTTGAAATGAATGGCGACATTCTCATCATCATTGCAGCGTCCACCCTTTGATCCCAAATCCTAAAAATCAGACCTCAAATTTCTGTGGTTTGTAGAACCCAAGCCTAGATGTCAGCCAAAAAAATTAATTGTCCTGGTGACCTTGCAAAAATTCTTGAATAAAGCATTCCCTGTGTGCTGGCTGCCTTACTGTGATTGAAAAAAGCCAAGGTATTTATTATTCCTTCATAATTCTTTCCTTGATCAGTTGCAGTTTTGGCCTCGCTTCCCTTCAGCTGCACATTGAACAGAACTGTAAAGAATCTCTTATGGAAAGAAGATGGTATTCATGTAAGAGGGATATTATGAAACACATTCATTGTTGCATTAAAAGCATACGCTTTTAAACACCGGGGCCTGTAGCACCACGTGGAATCAAAGACATACCACACAGCTCAGGTGAGGTCCCTATAATTTCACATACCGTGGACCAGAGGTTAAAGGAATATTGATGATTGCTCTGTGGGATAACATTAATTATGGTCCTCTATGACCGCGTGCCTTCCACTGAAATCACTCACCAGCAGCGCCCTCTGCTGGTCCACGGGAGCCCCCGCTTTATAAAGTGCTGCGATGCCTCGACACGCATGCAGTCAGTGGAAAAGAAGCGTTCCCTCCCTTCTTGAGCGCGCAGCTTTTTGAGGGAACCACCGGTGAGGGGGAAAAAAACCAGTCAGCGTTTTGTAGCACTTTCAGATGAGTTCTTCTGCCTCCTTAGAGATACTGACATAGCTATCACAGACCGCTTTGCGCCAGTTTAAGGACTGTTTTAGGGACAATTTATCTACAAGGGCCAACTGGAGCGGGCAGCTCTTATAATGCGGAGAGATCAAGTCTCAGTAGTTTGTCGGTATGAACGCAGCGCAGACGGACCCTGAATAACTGCTCTTACGGATTGACTGCTTGTTTGATTGCCATTTGATCTTTTTTTTCCCAGTGTCAAGGAATTCTTTCCTTTGTCGTGATTAGTTCATTATTAAGATATAAAATAAAATTGTGGATTACTTTTTGGGGGATTCGAGGATATTTTCGGAGCTGCATGTTTCTTTTAAAATTTGAATGAGGGTTTTTTACAGTTATCCTGCGCCTGGGTCACGGATCCGGAGAGGGGAGTTAATCCTTGAAAAGGTGGAAATATTCGTGTAATTCTAGCACAACTCATCCTTCTTGCGGCTGAGTCCAAAATGAAGTCTGTCACTGTGTGGATGTGCGTCTGCACCCTTGTTCTGCTCCCAGGTAAGAAGTTCCATTTGAGAATCACTCTCAGCCGTGCACATTAGGACATTAGTGATGATGTACACAACTGTGTTATTTTACCACTTTAAAAAAATATTAATAATGGAGTTGTTGTAGAATAGCAGGTAATCAACTCTTTAAAAATAAAAATAAAGATGAATTATGTATAGCTGGCATCTGATGGCTTTCTTCTTATATTGGGTTTGATTTTGATAAGACTATGTTCGATTTTCACCCAAAGCTACAAACCGAACTTGGTCTATGCGAGTGAGTCGTTTGCAGCCCACATAACACACTCACAGCTTCCACAGTGAAAGAAGAGCTCATTATTGTAACGAGAAAACATAGCTCTCAGTCAGCCAAAAATATCGCACAAGATTAATATATATATATATTATTTTTGCTAGTTGGTTGAACATGACGGAATCCACCACCACAAATCGTCATCGCCATCATTATGATCACATTAGCATTATCAGTATGTTCCCCCAAACGCATGCATTCGCATTTAAATGACATCCCTGACGGGCTGACTGACAGCCCCACAATAATTTAACGTTTAACTTTATGTAAGTCTTTTCTGACCCGCTGCTCTCCGGCTGATGCTCTTCTTCTCCTGATCTAAATGCACAACATCCCCACAAGGGGTCTCTCTTGTCATTTCACCAGAACTCTGTGTACTTAGCTTCGTGTGTGAAGGTGCATTTCAATCTCAAACTCTTGTCAAATGGCAACACTGGAGTCTTGCTCTGTGGATTACTGTTTACTCTGTGTAAGCTCATTTTCTGCTCACCTAGATGCAAATTAAACGTAGTCCTTGGCATGATATAATTAGATATTATTCAGTGATCGGATATACCTTTGGTTAGATTTAATAAGAATCTGAGTCTAGTTCTCTTTTGCTGCATTAAATGCACCAAAAACCTGTCTCGGTAAGCACCTAAATAACCCGCTATAAAGTAAACGAGACATAGCAAAACACTGCATAGAGGAGTGTATGAGCAATGTGCACCGGAGGAATAACTAACTGGCTTGCTAAAAGATGCCTGGGCAGGTATGGGCCTATAATAGGCTGCAAATCTGGTTTGTTCCCACATACAACTTGTTGCATAAATGGAACAGAGGATAAAGCATGAAGATAGACAGATACTAGCACACATAAAACACTAAACCCCCAAACATTAATTTGCAGTTTCTCAGTCACCATTCAGTTTTTACCACCACATATTTTTCTTTCTCTCCACATAGATGAGGCAGCAGGTTCCTGGGGTGTTCCCTCAGCTTTGCCCGTGTCTTTGGCTAACAGTGCTCCAGGATCTTCAAGCATCAAATCTGGGCCTGGAGCTCAGCCAGAATGGGTGAACTGCATCGAGGCAAGTGAAATGTGTAACCAGGACCCTCAGTGCAGCTCTTGGTACCGAGTTATGCGCCAGTGCCTTGTGGGTAAGGAGAAAGATGCCATGCTAGATAACAACAGGGAGTGCCAGGCTGCTCTGGAAGTGCTGCTGGTTAGCCCTCTGTATAACTGCCGTTGCAAGAGGTCCTTGAAGACGGAGCAGCAGTGTCTACAGATCTACTGGTCTATAAACATGGGACGCAATGAAGGTAGGAGGCAGGTGCTTTCAAGGTCTCACAAAATTCATGCTACCAAATTTTAACTGTACATTTTGTGAGCAATATAATAAAGGTCCACAGTGCCCCTCTTATCCCTCCTTCAGTTCTTTTGCGTGAGCTCTGTGGTCATGTACAGCAAGATGCAAGTAAAAGCAGCTGTTTATTATCCTTTGACAGATATGCAGCATACTTTCATTGATAGCTATATATGTGACTCACAGTCTAGAGGATTCTGACATGTATTTTTTTATGAATCTACTGACGTCGAGTACCAGTTAGTTTGTTTTCCGAGCAAAGACAAGAAGTAACCACACCCACTGTTGATGCCCTATTCCCCAGCGCCCTCTTACAGGGATACCCAGAAGCCCCTGATGAAAAATATATGCTTTCCTACTTTCCACACCCTCTCAGATGTAATGGAGCTATAATGGAATTACATTAGATGGACATGTTATGGTAGACTTATTGGTTTTCACCTAAAGTGTTCCATTTTACCTTGTAATTACTTTACAGTCATATAGCACAGTGGGCCTTATGTGTCCACTTTTGTGGGACATAAAATCACACTCAAAGGCTGATTTGTTGAAACCCTTTTTTAAGACAAGCTTCCTGGATTTTGATTTGAGATATCCTACACCTAAAGCTTTAAAGTTGTGATACACAGAAATAGAACATAGAAAAACAATCCACACCAGAATATAAAATCAGAGAGCCCTACCTACATCTTTCCCCTCTCAGGCCAACGCCAGTGTGATTGGACAAAATTAAAAAAAACATCACTTACATCACTTAAGACTCAAAGTACCAGAATGTCCTCCAGTTTACCCATTTTACTGCCATGCCTTAGTTCTTGTTTGGTCATTTTCCCTCTGTACAATACTTCAACAGATCTGATTTGAAGATTTCTGCAATTGACCAAAGTTTACATACAGAATTAATTTCTTAAAACATAAGAAAAGAGGCCGAACGCGTGCAGAAGCTTAATACCCTCTCAGATTATATCAGTTACCATATACTCAAAGTTTCGTATGTGCTTTTCTTGTCCAGTGTCACTAAAAGTGTGTTTCTCATTCCACATCAAGGGTAAAAACCACGCAAGCCTTATATTAGGACAAATCTGTCTGCTGGAGATGCACCACCCTAGAGATCACCCTAAAGGGGAACCCTAACCCAAGTGTGACATTTGTTAATACATGTGATCAAAGTCTATTTGGCAGATTCCAAGCGTCCATGTAAGCATGCAGCACATAATGTACTCAGCTGTTTTGACACGTGGGGTAATGATGGAGACATTTCAAAGTCTCCGAGCTTTGAGCATTTTGGGCTTTTGTGTGGTGATCTGTGAAGTGATTCGCCAGGCTGACTACTCATAGCGCCAGTTACACTTCATCAGACTTGTGGCAGCAGAGGGTCCCTGACAAGAGTTCAAGGGAAATGTGATGACATGGATGTTCCTCAGGCCCTGTGTCTCGCTTCCTGTCTTCTTCTCTTTTTCTAAATGTAATGATCTTTCTGTTCTCCCACTGCGCCTCATTTATGCCCCCACCTTCTCCTTTCCCCAAAAAATAGCCGCACCAGTCAATGGGTTTGAATGCGTCATGTAAGTTGCCTGGGCTGTCAAGAATAGAGACCTCCCGTGCCTCCAGTGTGTCCTTCACAGAGCATGTGCATCTGAAGAATACTTTCAGCGGTGACCCATTTTGGTCCTGTCACCCTTAGAGATAAAACCTGCTTTAACACAAACAAAAAGCTCTTACAGTGCAGCTTTAATCTAATCACGATCCACTGTGCAGTCAAGCAGGCTTTTGTTAACTGGAAACAATCTGTGTACAACATCCATCTCTGGAAACAAACATGAAAAGCTGAATCCCAGCAGACCCTCATGAAGTGGTGCTAAACCACTTAAAAACTGTGTGGATAAAACAGGATGGTTTGTAGCTTTGGAAAATTTCTTTGCTGCATTAATACGGAGAGACAATTGGAGAAGAGAGAAACATCTGAATAGAAATGGACTTGGATTCAAAGAAATGTAGCCAGACAAGGTCAAAGGATATGAATGGCCAACAGGAAGAGAGATGAGATTTTTAAAGTGCTGTGTAATTTCTACTGATGTGACGAGCATGGATACGGCATAGAGAATGTGTTTAATACTTTGTCAATACACAAAGGTCAATATATATATCTCAGAAAGTGTAGGAATCGATAAAGAAATCTTATTGTAGCTAGAATTTGCTATGTTTTGCATGAACTGTGTTAGCCAGGGACATGAACTTGGCCTGCAGGCTTGAGAGCTAAACCACTTTGTCAGTGAAGAGAAAGCTGATGAGGACCAAGGATGGACTGGGATTGACACAACATCCTGCTCTCCTTTCACAAACCTCCCACAGATACTTCACTGCCTCAGGCAAGGTTAACCCACTATCCCAGCTTTCTGGGAGTAAAGACCTCTTGTCAATATATCATTGTAAATATATAAATATAATTATATATATATAATTTAAAATTAAATGTGTGGTCTTAAGTCACAAAAGACTGTTTCGTGATCCCAATACCTGACAGTGGTTTGATGCACAGCCTAGGATCTGTGACCCTCTACTTACTTTAGCCCTCCATACGAGTGTCTGTGAAGTAATTCCAGGGATGTATTTAGTTACATCTACAGTAAGTAACTGCTTTGAAAAGGTTAACTTAGAACAAAGAGTTTTTTTCCTCTACTGCTCACCAGAATAAAACATATTTGTAACCAAAAAGCTTTTTGTTCACTCTGTTGAGTCAGTTGCATTTTCTAATGCTTGTAAATGCCTTGAAAGGAAATGTTTTATCTTTGTACTTTATAGATCATAGCAGTATTATTGCTTATCAGCTATATGAGTGAGTTGGTCTACCTTACCAACAGGTTCTCTGATATGGAACTGCTTGGAAAATGGGAAATAGGTGCTGGGATTTATCGAAACATGCAGACATACTTGAAATACAGTGGCAAAAGCAGAGTTTTTACAATTCTAACAAGCTTGAAAGTCTATATTTGGTATGACGACCTTTATTTGTCAACACAGCCTGAACTCTCTTTGGCAAGCTTTTTTTTTGTCATTTATTTCTTTACGTAGTCTTCAAAAATAGATATCCTGGCTTCTTGAAGGACATTCACAGCTTTTTTGGATGCAGGTTGCATTTTGTTTCATTCTCTGTCAAGAGGATCCCATACTGCGTCAATAATGTTCAGATCCAGATTTTTGGGGAGGCCAATCCATGACTGATAGTGTTCACTTGTGAGTTTTCTTTTTCTTTCCAAGTATGTTTTTACTGCATTGACAGTATGTTTGGGATCTTTGACTGTCACTGTTGTAACTAACCCTAACCCGCACAACATGTCGATATATATGTCAGGTTTTTGGCTCTTTGGGAATCACTTTGTTGGTGTTAAAATACCAGAGCAATACCTACAAACCTGAGAGAATAGCTCAAAGAAGACATCGTTTGTGCAGAGATCGTGTCCTTGTGCCAGAGAGGCTGACCAGACAGCAATCAACACTCAGGCCCAGCAAAAGCATATTAGCCAGGAAGGGCTTTACTCACTGTCCATTATGGTTTGTTGCTAAAAGACTCCAAATTGGTCATCCCAATGGTCATGCCTGAGAAGCAGTATGGTGGCCAGGCATAGGCAGACAAATAGGTGAATTGGTGAGAAACAACATGTCTCAAAGAACGTGTGATCCTAGTAGAGCTACTGTTGCCCAGTGAGCTTCTAGGCAGGCCATGGCAGAAAGTGGCTGGAGATTTGTTCAACTTGAATGGCAGCAACTATTAATGAGCCCATATACCCACACTTTTGGAGTTTTGGTATTTCCTTGTAGACTTTATTTGAAATATCAAGCAAACTACCTGGTTTGCATTTGTCTTACATTCTTAAAATCTACTAAAAATTGTTTTGTTTCACTCTCAGCTGTCAGTTAGTCCTCAGGAAACCATAAACCACCAAATGCAAATTTCAGCATCAAAGTCACAGAACCACTAAACTTATTAAAATTTAGCCTCTACAACACATGAATGTGTGGACAAAACTTAAGCATACACACACAAACACACAAATCGCTGATATGTGAAAAACCTTTTTGATGTGTGTGGAAAATATCTGTGTGTGTGAGAGAAAACAGACCTCAAACCACTGAAAGAAGCATGTCTGCAGACATAAAGATAATGAAGAGATGCTGCTGCTGGGAAAGTGTACGAAATAGATAAAAATCATTTCATCCATGCATATGTGTGTTACTGAGATGAAGACACAAACATGTGAACGTCTCTTTCTAGAATGGCAGATTATGAAGTCAAAGAGAAAAAGACTTCAGCATGAAAACAGTGTGCCTGCCCAGCATCCACACTTTTGAAACTCTGTAATCTATTAAATGTGTGTGCTGCGACGTTATTTCGCAGGCAAAGACATACTTTTGAAATTGCACTTACATCTTAAAGCATTTTCATGCTTTTCATGTTTTGGTTATTAAATGTGACTGTCAGCTTTTTCTAATGTATGTTTAAAAGATATTCAGCTACTTTCCAGCTTTGAAACTTCTTCTTCTGTGTGAATTTTAACTTTCTAACTGTTAAGCACTTTGACTTTCAGGGGACTGATTCTGTGTATTTCAGCTTATTCTCTAATTTATTATGACTTTAGGTTGCCGGTCCGAGCCCCGGCTCAGACAGTCTCGGTCGTTGTGTCCTTGGGCAAGACACTTCACCTACCGCCTACTGGTGTTGGCCAGAGGGGCCGATGGCGCGATATGGCAGCCTCGCCTCTGTCAGTCTGCCCCAGGGCAGCTGTGGCTACAACTGTAGCTTGCCTCCACCAATGTGTGAATGTGAGAGTGAATGAATAGTGGTATTGTAAAGCGCTTTGAGGGCTCCCGAAAAGCTCTATATAAATGCAATCCATTATTATTATTTATTTTATTTTTATGGTGCACAGTGGCTGTGGTCCTTATGGCCAGTATTGGGTTACATCAAATGTAGTAGACTAATTTGCATTTAAGCTCATGATGCTTAGATTAATTCACTGAATTACACCCCTATGCCATCTGTATACAGTCTAGTGTAAAGATAATATACACTATACAGTGTAGGAAGTGGAAATCAGGCAAGACAGAATTTCTGTACTTTTGTAACCAAAATATAATTTTATGTCTGTTAAACTGTGTTATCTTTGACATTGATGTAGATTCGGGTAAAGAGATGGGAACAAACTGTGTGTTTTTGTGACAGGCTGCTAGTAATGAAGTGTCTAAAAACTGGTTCTTTGCTAAGTTATCTGTTGTGCGTAGACACAGCACTGCTTCATCGCATAAGTGAGGTGAGTTTTCTATGATTCATAGGTCAATGTCAAGTGGCTTAACAAACAAAAGAAAACAAATATGCCTCTAAAAGTGTGTGTGTGTGTTTGCACCTCCCTGAGAAATTAGTATTGGCATCAGCATAAAGAATGTAGACCTCATTAATTACAACAACAGCAAGCACTGATACATAGTGCTTATTTTCAACAAATCTCTTACAGTGCTGACAGTTTGGGGCTTTTACTGCCCTCTACATCTGGTTTCATAACTGCCTATCTCTTGTATTGAAGATTATTTTGTTTGACTACATTGGACTTTTCATTAAACTCAAAAATCTTGTACAGTAAAGCTGCTGCAGATTCAGATATTAGATTTGTGATACATATTTAATATGTCTGTGAAGGTTCTGTCATCCAGGTCATCGCAGTCAAAGGAGCTTGCAAAGAAAAGCGTCTGGACTTCTTTAAGTTAGTTGAAGACGTTTCACCTCTCATCCGAGAAGCTTCTTCAGTTCTAAGGTCAAATGGTGGGGAGTCCCAGATTTAAACCTAGTGGGAGTATCCCCCCACTAGGTGCGGCTCTGGATCGTGGCAGAAATTGTGGAAATCCAGATGGTAGCCAGTGATAGTACTTTTTGTCTAATAAGTGTTACTGTGGGTGATATTTGATGCTTCTCCTCTGTTGTTCAAACATTCAAAAAATATGTATCTGCGTGATGATGTGGGGGGATACTCCCACTAGGTTTAAATCTGGGACTCCCCACCATTTGACCTTAGAACTGAAGAAGCTTCTCGGATGAGAGGTGAAACGTCTTCAAGTAACTTAAAGAAGTCCAGACGCTTTTCTTTGCAAGCTCCTTTGACTACATATTTAATAACTTCCAAGATTCATAGTGAAAGCGTGTTCACGACGGTTCCTAAAATTTTAGGAAATTTGAGAAATTTTAGGACTTTATTGTCAGTAATCATATCATATTTAGGGAATAGCATAACTGGTCCTCAAACTTGACACAGTAATGTTGTTTCTTGTGTAGCCTGGCTAAATTAACCAGCCCAGAACACAGATTATCTTTGGGGTTCTTTTAATCTGAATGATAAAGTAAGTGCTCAGAAGAAAATAACAAGGTTGTAAAAATAAAGAAATAAAATTGTTACAGACAGCTCCTATCCAGTAACAGCTTTGTGCTCTGGTAACCCACTGCTACTGCAGGTTATTTCCCCAACTTTATCAGCATCTGGAACTCAAGGACATCTAGCGTCATTTCGTGTCTGATATAAACCCAAACATAAATAAAACAAAACTTAGCAGTGCAAAAATAACTGTAGTGGCTTCTCCTGCATAGATACAGAGCCAAGATTAAACAGTTAACACGGTACATTTCCCTCTTACCCACAGAGATAGTATAATACAAGTGTGAACTCAAATACATACAGTGCATTAATCCAGCAGAAAACGGAATATGGATCCCTCTGAGACGAACGGCGAAGTTGGTGGCAGCTACTCCTGGTGCCTTAACTGTTGCACACTTTGCGTTCAAAACAGATCACGCAGCGAAAAAAAGGCATTGCACACCCACATAACACCAATGCAAGCTAGCACTCGTGCATGTCTCCGTAGATCCCCATGATCCCTTCCGCTCTCAGAGGTACCCCAAAAGAAAAACAGTGCCATCCAGTGGCATGTCCCATAATATCGAACTTCCACCCGGCTACATACTCCCCTGCTTAAGAGTCAACGTCCCCGGTGACTCAATTGGTATATCTCAACTCATGCACTGCTTCCTTAAAGAGAGCAGTACCCAAATTAGTCAACAACTGAGACAGTACCTCAGGGCTCAAGGTGATGGCATGACATGCTGATACAGGGACATGGTAAGGGTTTGAATGCACTCCAGCATTAGCTCTTTTACTCCGACGGGGCACTGGTGTTGGTGGAATGACCCCAATATCCCTGTTAGTTTCAGTAGCAACTGTCTCTGGTGTGGACACCTGCTCAGAGTCAGATCGTACAGTAACACGAGCATCATCAGTGTTTACAGACTCAGAAATGTCACTGCTTTGAACTGCTTCATCAGACCCCTGCTCTGCACTTGGGTATGAGGTTTCTCCGAACAACACATACTCAGGATCTGGATCTGAACAGCCTGTTTTCTCTTCTGTCCTAGGACTCACTACCACAGGGGATTAATTATTTTTCTTTTTCCTGGGTGCAGGAATTGGGCCAATACAAGGTCTAAGGTTAGCTCTGTGAACCCGTTTTACTGGCCCACCCTCCACCGGCTCCACTGCATGTGTGCTGCCCTGGACTTCGACAACCCTATAAACCACAGGGCTCCAGGCGTCCTGAATTTTGTTCCTGCCTTGGGGCCAGTGTCGCAGATAAACTAACTGACCTACTTCAACAGGGGGGCAATAGACTCGGGTTTTGTCCAGCTCAAGCCTTTCCGCTGCTTTCTGCTCCGTGTACTGCCTTGCTCTGTTATGTGCTTCATTTAAGCGCTGCTGATGCACAACCAGCCAGTCATGTCTCTTATCAAGCACCTGCTCCTGCCCCAGTAAAGCATCTACAGGAAGGTGGGGGTGCACTCCAAACATGAGGTAATACGGCGAGTGCCCTGTGGTGGCATGGGGAGTCACATTGTACGCATAGACCAATTCTGGCAAATACTCAGGCCAACGGCGTTTCTTGTCAGGTGGGAGGGTACGCAATAGGTCATGAAGTGTCCTATTGAAACGTTCACATTGTGCATTACCTTGGGGATGATGTGGTGTAGTACGGCTTTTTTTAACCCCATATAACTTGCACAGTTCCTGAATCACATCACTTTCAAAATTTCTGCCCTGATCAGAATGTAACCTCTCTGGTACGCCATACCTCATGAACCACTCTCTAAGCAAAATCTTAGCAGTTGTATCAGCTTTCTGGTCGCGTGTGGGGAAAGCTTGTGTGAACTTGGTGAAAACATCTGTAACCACCAACACATTTTCCCGTCCATCTGAGGCTGGCTCCAACATGCTAAAATCTACTGCAACCACTTCAAGAGGTCTAGTGGCCAAAAAAGGCTTGACAGGGGCATGAATCTTGGGCTGTGGCAACTTAGTAAGCACACATCTGTAGCATTTCTTAATCCACTGGTCCACTTCTTCATACATACCAACCCAAAAACATCTCTGTCTTAACAGATTCTGGGTCCGCTCCACCCCCTGATGCCCCATCTGATCATGCACACTCCCCAGTACAGCTTCCTTTAAACAAGCTGGCAAAAGGAGCTGCTGACACCTCCCCAAATGTCCATCCTCAATGACCCGATACAACAATCCCTCCAACTCCATGATACGTGACCACTGCCGGAGCAGAGAAATCACAGACTTAGCCAAACCTCTCCTCTGCTGGTGTGTGGGTTTCTTCTTTTTGTCCCAAAACTGCCTAAAGGACTTGATAGTAGGGTCAGAGCACTGAAACTGTCGCAACTCTTCCTTAGAATACCCTGGCAGAGTGGGTGTATTCCCTTGGGAATCAGTAAAATGGGTGTCTTGCTCAACTGCTGTGACCCGGGCCTGCCTCACCTGACAACATTTTACACCTGCACTTACTAAGTCCAGGCCTAGCGTTGTCCCTCTGCTGACAAGGTTACAGATGGATATGCATCCATCAAACTCCTCCTCATCTCCTGCAGGCTGGGGCTCCCCTGCTAATGGCTGTCTAGAGAGGGTATCGGCTGCTGTGTTACACCGACCAGGACGATACTGCACCTCAAAGTCAAATGGCGCTAACTGGGCAACCCAGCGCTGTTCAATGGCTCCCAGCTTTGCTGAGTTCAGGTGGCAGAGGGGGTTGTTATCTGTCACAACTGTGAATTTGGAGCCTAAGAGATACCCCCTAAACTTCTCAGACACAGCCCATTTAAGGGCGAGGAGCTCTAATTTCATGCTGCTATAGTTTCTGTCATTTCTCTCTGCATTTCTCAACCTTCGGCTGGCGTATGCTATAACACGTTTCCTGCCACCCTGCACCTGATAAAGAACTGCTCCCAGTCCTAAACTGCTGGCATCCGTCTCAACAACAAATGGCAGTGAGAAATCAGCATAAGCAAGTAGGGGGGCACTCGTGAGCTTCTCTTTCAGCTGTTCAAATGACTCTTGACAAGATGGCGTCCACACACTTTCCAGCAAGTTTTTATATTTAGCTGGACTGTCCTCCTTGCCCCATGCATTAATCAGATCATGCAAAGGACCTGCCAGCTGCGAAAATCCATGGAGAAATCTCCTGTAATAACTGCAAAAACCCAGGAAGGATCTCAGCTCTTTAACTGTGGTGGGTACTGGCCACTGCCTCACTGCAGCTATCTTGTCTGGGTCCGTACCTATCCCTTCAGCTGAGATCTGGTGACCCAAAAAGCGTACACTAGATTGGAGAAAATGACATTTCTCCACCTTAACCTTCAGCCCAGTTTCCCTGAGTCTCTGCAACACTGTCTGAAGACGTGTCAAATGGTCTTCAAAAGTTGATGAGTAGACTAATATGTCATCTAGGTACACGAGCATGATCTGAAGGATTAAGTCACTCATAGTGGCCTGCATGAGTCTTTGGAAAGTGGCTGGACCGTTACACACACCAAAGGGCAATCTGGTATATTCAAACAACCCAAATGGGGTTGTAAAAGCAGTCTTGTGCCTGTCTCTTTCGTGAACTGCCACTTGATGATAGCCACTTGCCAGGTCGATAGTCGAGAAAAACCTTGCACCATGTAATGCATCAAAGGATTCATCTATACGGGGCAAAGGAAAGGCATCACGTCTGGTCTTGGCATTTAGCCGCCTGTAATCGACACATAACCTCAAGCTGTTGTCTGTCTTCCTCACCAGCACAATGGGCGATGCATAGGCACTAGTGCTTTCTTTGATCACACCCTTTTTCAGAAGCTGGGTTATGTGTTCTCGCACCTCTTTGTACTGTGTTGGAGGTATCCGTCGGTAGGCCTGAGTGACCGGGACATCATCGACTAGGTGTATCTCATGACTGATCTTCTCTGTATAACCTAGATCTTCATCCTTGAAAGCAAAAACATCTGCATACTGAGCCAAAAGTGCAGCTAATTTGGTCTGTTCCTCTTGGGAGCCACTAATGCTCAGCTGCTCTATCAGCAATTTCAGTTCACCATCAGATTCTTTAGCCCCTTCCTTATTCAGTGACACTTCCTCGTGGTCAGCAGAGATACGATTAAACTGCACCTCAGCTGCATTTTCAACACACTCCACTACAGTAAGCATACCAAGTCTGGTCCGGGGAGCCAACCACACATCTTCCTGAGAGAAGTTCACAACTTGAACTGGAAACACGTGCCTGTCAGTTTCAACAAGAGTAGGAACAACAACCAAACCACTGGGAACGAGCGTGTTGGTTGGCTCAAGTAACATTAAGGTCTGGTCATCTGAAACTTTCCCAAGCCCTCTAGCAAATACTGTGGCCACGGATGATGCTGGCACGTGTACAGTATTTTTACCAGCTAACCGGGCGATGGATGACCTCTCTAATACTTCGCAGGCTTGCACCCTCTGAAAAGCTTCTCCCCAAGCAGCATTTAACTCTCCTCCGAGAGTTGAATCAAAACTAGCAATGGCTAGCTCCTTACATCTCTTTATTATGTTCATTCCAACAAGAACAGGGGGGGATCCCTCTAGTCTGCTGGCACCTTTTCCCACCTGCTGTTCCACATCATTTTCCTGCACCTTAACTTTAGCTGACATTAGCTCTTGGTCCTGTGGCCCTCCTGGTTCTGGGGCGGGGTCCCTGACTACCAAAAACCCACACTCCTGTGCTGTTAACCCCATGACCTGCACATCCAGCTCAATGTAACCTATATAAGGAATTGGCAATGAGTTAGCTGCAGTCAATTTAAGCCATTTAGCTGTAGGGGTTACATCATCATCTTCACCCATTAGGTGTTGTCGGAAAAATGCCTCTGAGATGGTGCTAACCTGGCTCCCTGTATCCAAAAGGGTTCTAGCCTTAATCCCTCCCACCTCAATTTCAACTTCAGGACATTTACCAACTGCTCTGTCAAAAAATCTCTCACGAGTTAGGGTCTTTGAGCCAGTAGTCTCCCCTCGAATTGCCCGGCTCTTGGCAACCGAGGTGGCTAGTTTCCCTGACCAGGTGCAGGAACAGAAACTGGAGAAGCTCCTTGCTTAAGGGTTTTGCACTCCCTAGCAATGTGTCCAACTCCCTTACACCTGAAACAGATGGGCTTCCCATCATCAGTGAACTGGAACTTTGATCTGGGAATCCCACGTTTAGGGGCCCTTTCTCCGGATGTAACACTCTCCCTAACCACACTGAGTAACTCCCCAATAGCCTTGCCCTGCTCAGAAACCACCTTAAGGATTTCATCTACAGTGGGGCAAAAAAGTATTTAGTCAGCCACCGATTGTGCAAGTTCCCCCACTTAAAATGATGACAGAGGTCAGTAATTTGCACCAGAGGTACACTTCAACTGTGAGAGACAGAATGTGAAAAAAAAATCCATGAATCCACATGGTAGGATTTGTAAAGAATTTATTCCTAAATCAGGGTGGAAAATAAGTATTTGGTCACCTCAAACATGGAAAATCTCTGGCTCTCACAGACCTGTAACGTCTTCTGTAAGACGCTTTTCTGTCCCCCACTCATTACCTGTATGAATGGCACCTGTTTGAACTCATCATCTGTATAAAAGACACCTGTCCACAGCCTCAAACAGTCAGACTCCAAACTCCGCCACTCCGCCATGGCCAAGACCAAAGAGCTTTCGAATGACACCAGGAAAAGTATTGTAGACCTGCACCAGACTGGGAAGAGTGAATCTACAATAGGCAAGCAGCTTGGTGTGAAAAAATCAACTGTGGGAGCAATCATCAGAAAATGGAAGACATACAAGACCACTGATAATCTCCCTCGATCTGGGGCTCCACGCAAGATCTCATCCCGTGGGGTCAAAATGATCATGAGAACGGTGAGCAAAGATCCCAGAACCACACGGGGGGACCTGGTGAATGACCTGCAGAGAGCTGGGACCAAAGTAACAAAGGTCACCATCAGTAACACACTACAACGGCAGGGAATCAAATCCCGCAGTGCCAGACGTGTTCCGCTGCTGAAGCCAGTGCATGTCCAGGCCCGTCTGAAGTTTGCCAGAGAGCACATGGATGATACAGCAGAGGATTGGGAGAATGTCATGTGGTCAGATGAAACCAAAGTAGAACTTTTTGGTATAAACTCAACTCGTCGTGTTTGGAGGAAGAAGAATACTGAGTTGCATCCCAAGAACACCATACCTACTGTGAAGCATGGGGGTGGAAACATCATGCTATGGGGCTGTTTTTCTGCCAAGGGGATAGGACGACTGATCCGTGTTAAGGACAGAATGAATGGGGCCATGTATGGTGGGATTTTGAGCCAAAACCTCCTTCCATCAGTGAGAACTTTGAAGATGAAACGAGGCTGGGTCTTCCAACATGACAATGATCCAAAACACACCGCCCGGGCAACAAAGGAGTGGCTCCGTAAGAAGCATTTGAAAGTCCTGGAGTGGCCTAGCCAGTCTCCAGACCTCAACCCCATAGAAAATCTGTGGCGGGAGTTGAAAGTCCGTGTTGCTCGGCGACAGCCCCAAAACATCACTGCTCTCGAGAAGATCTGCATGGAGGAATGGGCCAAAATACCAGCTACTGTGTGTGCAAACCTGGTAAAGACCTATAGTAAACGTTTGACCTCTGTTATTGCCAACAAAGGTTATGTTACAAAGTATTGAGTTGTATTTTTGTTATTGACCAAATACTTATTTTCCACCCTGATTTACGAATAAATTCTTTACAAATCCTACCATGTGGATTCATGGATTTTTTTTTCACATTCTGTCTCTCACAGTTGAAGTGTACCTCTGGTGCAAATTACTGACCTCTGTCATCATTTTAAGTGGGGGAACTTGCACAATCGGTGGCTGACTAAATACTTTTTTGCCCCACTGTAGAGTTGCAGATGACCTATCTGGAGATTCACGGGTACTCTGATCCCTTGCAACCGCACTGTCACTTAATATGGGCCTGCTCTTGGCAACTCTGGTGCCACTAGGTTTTTCTTCCATCGACCAAGCAATTGCTTCCTGACGTACATCAAAAAGCGTAGACTCTGGCTTTTCCCTCACCATCTTGCGAAGCTCCCTTCGCAGAGTGGAGTCTCTTACTCCCTCCACAAACTGGTCTCTAACTGCCATCTTTGTGTCTCGTACTGCATCAGGCCTTTGTTTAAGGGCTAAGCGGAGGATCTGGGACAGAGCGTGTGAGTACTCAAAGAAATCTTCACCTTCTAGCTGGAAACGGCTAAAAATGGTTTGCAGTAACTGTGCTACACTGCGCCTCTCACCATAAGCTTCTCTGAGAAAACAAAATATTTCTTCGGGTTCAATTTGCTCTCCCCCAGTACATAACTTGATCTCTTCAAGTGCAGAACCCCTGAGGAGGGAAAAAATGAAGTCAACCTGATCATCATTACCCAAGCCTCTAGTTCTGATACCCCTCTGTACTTCATCAATAAACTCCTCTACAGAACGTCCATCTACGGTTGCATCCCCACTAAAGGGTTGAATAGGTCGCTCTCGCGGCAGATATACATATGACCTACTTGCCCCGTCACTCAAAGCAGTTATCCTGGCCATAGCCTGGTCATGTTTGTTACTCAGTTCTGACAATTTTGCCTGAAGCTCAGTGACAGGGTCCCTTGCGGTGGCCCCCGCCAAACCCTGGTCATCGTCACTGTTTGTGTCTGACATAATGAAATGTCTGTGTCCAGATTAGTCTTTGGTCAGGATGCAGAAATTGCCTTAGCAGTCTATTCAGCTAGGTGCCACTGATGTCCTCTTCTCCTCTGGAAAGAATCCTTCCCTCGATCGAAATCACCCTCTTCTGGAAAGACTGGCCACTGCTCCTCTGCCCACCTCTGGTATGGCCTCAATCGTCCGATCCTTTCCAATCCCTCGCGTCGCAGGTGACCACCACTACAGTTATTTCTTGCACCGTAAAATAACCTACTTAAACGGAAACCCATAAAAAACAAAATCGCTGAGCTGCCACTTTTGCAGATACCCCACTCCTGGTACCAAATTGTGTAGCCTGGCTAAATTAACCAGCCCAGAACACAGATTATCTTTGGGGTTCTTTTAATCTGAATGATAAAGTAAGTGCTCAGAAGAAAATAACAAGGTTGTAAAAATAAAGAAATAAAATTGTTACAGACAGCTCCTATCCAGTAACAGCTTTGTGCTCTGGTAACCCACTGCTACTGCAGGTTATTTCCCCAACTTTATCAGCATCTGGAACTCAAGGACATCTAGCGTCATTTCGTGTCTGATATAAACCCAAACATAAATAAAACAAAACTTAGCAGTGCAAAAATAACTGTAGTGGCTTCTCCTGCATAGATACAGAGCCAAGATTAAACAGTTAACACGGTACATTTCCCTCTTACCCACAGAGATAGTATAATACAAGTGTGAACTCAAATACATACAGTGCATTAATCCAGCAGAAAACGGAATATGGATCCCTCTGAGACGAACGGCGAAGTTGGTGGCAGCTACTCCTGGTGCCTTAACTGTTGCACACTTTGCGTTCAAAACAGATCACGCAGCGAAAAAAAGGCATTGCACACCCACATAACACCAATGCAAGCTAGCACTCGTGCATGTCTCCGTAGATCCCCATGATCCCTTCCGCTCTCAGAGGTACCCCAAAAGAAAAACAGTGCCATCCAGTGGCATGTCCCATAATATCGAACTTCCACCCGGCTACACTTGTGTTACCTAAGTCCTTCAGTTATCTGTAAAATGTGCAGAGGCAAAGCCATCAAAAGACCTTGGTTTGTGTGGGAGAAAACAAGCTTCTCAACGAAGGTCACGTTTTTCATCACTGACAGTTGAAGCCATCAAATGTTGGTGCGGCTCTGGATCGTGGCAGGAATCCTGGAAATCCAGATGGTAGCCAGTGATAGTACTTTTTGTCTAATAAGTGTTACTGTGGGTGATATTTGATGCTTCTCCTCTGTTGTTCAAACATTCAAAAATATGTATCTGCGTGATGATGTTTTTTTTCTATAATAACGATGTAGACTCACTAACAAAGAAAAAAGAAAGAAAACACCAGCTGCTATGTGTTCACCTTGGATTCATTGAGGACAATAAGGGAATATTGGATGTTTTGGTTTGTGTTAACCAGTAGCCAAGCAACAACAGTCAGTAAGTGTAATGTCTGGTTTGTGCTGCCACATATTTCAGACTGATGATGGGGTTCATGCTTTAGCCCTCAGTGTTAAACTGTGCGACATCCACCCTTTCGCACTTCTCTCACATAGCTCTGTCAGCCTTAAAACTGAAAATGTCAACGTATTTGACACTATACCCAGAGACTTTAAAGTTAAACATTGACCAAGTCAAACCCAGACTCACCATGAGATAGCCTGACGGAAAGGCCGTCAAGCTGAAGTATGTTCTGTGTCCATGAGATGTGACTGTAAATTACAATCCAAGTGAGTGTGACCAGTGTTTCAAAGTTGACAATGCGTGAGAAAAAAGTGTGCCGAGGCTGAGAAAACATACAAAGCGCCTCGACAAAGTGACAGCAGTATGATTCATAACCGTCATCTAGTGCTGCTTGATGTGTCTTCTTGAAATATCAGCAAGCTGACACATCTCAGCAGGTGTTTAACTACACTTCTGAAACATTTTACATTTCACACCATGTCCTTACCCTTGTGAATGTGGTGGAATAACAAGGCCATGAAGCTAGAATGTGGGGCCACATCTCCCATTATTCTAGTCTGCCTCCATTTGTCTTAAAATCTTGAAAATCTTTTTTCAGTGGTAGGGTAAATGGTGTCATGTTAATTGTGTTTTCTCACAGAAGATGGCAGCTGAATTCAATGCATCAGTGCAACTGTCCATAATGGATAATGGATGGATTCTGCTCTGAATGGGCCCGTGTCAGTGCAAGGCGAGTGAATCTGTGCAGGACTCTTGAATCCATAAAAGAAGTAATTAAGAAAGAACTGTTGGCTGCTACACAGGGGAATATTGCATAGGTGGCTCTCAATTATGCTCCGGGGCTCGTGTGAATATTGCACAATTGAAGATTTAAACAATAAGTTCCATACCTCTAACATACACATTTTTTCCCCAGCCTCAGCTGTGAAATCACGCCCTGGCCCTCAAAGCAGGAGCCTTTGTGAATATCATTCATAGCAATTTAATTAGCTAACTTTCTCTTCAGTGAGAGGAAGGAGTGCTCCATTAGTTTGTTCCAGCTCATTGTGAGAGGAGTCTTTACATGAAATGACGAGAATGCCGCAATTTTGCGGAGTGATTTATTTTCTCCACTTTTATGAACGTCAGCATTGCAAAGGTCACTTGCTTAATATGTCGCTACATCATTCTAATGCCACAGGGCGGCCCCTAATGCTGCGGGACGTTACACGAATTGGACAGTGTGAGAATGCCGTGGACATCATGGTAGACTTCGGTGGTGAAGAGGAGTAATGGAGAGAGCAAGAGAAAAGACAGGAGGCGAGGGCAAGAAGCGAGGACGGGATGGTAGATAAATGATGAGGGGGCAAGGAAACTTAAGAGAGAAACGGAAAAGGAGTGAGAAGAAGAGAGAGAGCGTCATGGAGGGTGCTACAGGAGGAAGGGGGGTGGCGGTTGCAAAGGTACACAGTATTCCTGGGTGAAACCATCATTACTATGAGCAATGGTGGCAGTCACTGGCCATTACCTTAGCCATCCACTGTCATAAGCAGAACATTTTTCCAGCCTGCCCTGCATGTCAGGGTATACGGCGAGCAGGCTCTTGCATGCTGAATGTGTCCTCTTTGCTTTCTCCCTCCCTGAGCTGGAGACCCATACGGTACTCACTAGGTAGCCGCTTCATCATCAGAGGAAGGGACCTGTCAATAGATCCTGTGTGTGATCAATACGGTCTTTCACAGCTTCCCCTCCTTGTCCTTTTCATCCTTCCTTCTCCCCTAGCATCTTTCATCCCCAAATGTGAAAGGGATCAGTAAAATAGGATGACAAAACAGGCACTGTTTGTCCTGGTAAATCTGTCTAATGATTTTCTATACTGTAAGGTGAACTGGCCGAAAATTACTCCCATTCACTTTGAGCCTAGTATAGAGTGTGACAGTGCAGCTGAAATGAGGGCCGGGTAGTGGGGTTTAGATTAGCCTTTTATAGCGGAGTGAGTTCTCTAGGTTCTCTATCAGAGGCGGGAGTGAGTGGCGGGGCTTTCTGCTCTTTGAATACTGTCATGATGTGGGCATTAAGACTCACTCCTGCAGAAAGGTTCACAGAGGTGCTGAATGAATGCGCATCATAGAAGTCAACTACAAGGCCTCTTTTTCTCTTTATCGCTCGTCTTTAACTCTGCTCATAAAATAGCTACTTGCGTTTTTCCCTCTATTTTCCATATAGAGCAATTTAAAGCAGAAGAAACGAGTCGTATGTTTTATATAGCCATACCTTACTTAATAACCAGATTGTCTATACAGCAGCTCTAAATATCTTTACAGTAAGTATTTATGTTGCTTCATATTGAGTATTTAAGTCTTACTATTGTAAAATTGGAACTTGTATCACCTACAAAGTGTGTGAAAGGATTAGTCACTGTTTTTCCCTATCAATATTCAACATTTAGCACCTGGCGCCAAGCATAGGGATGATTTAGGTACGTGAGAGTGGAACGCTTTTTTTTTTTTTTTTTTTAATCAACATTGCATTCACATTGTAACTGTAACTTCGGTCGTTGCTGTGCTTTTTGGAAGTCGAATTTCCCAGAGGAACCCACCCGAGGGATTAATAAAGTTCTATCTTATCTTATCTTAGCCAAAGGAAGGGCTGAAAAAACTCAACATTCATTTTTTTTCCTCTCCTTTTTTAGCTATATTTGCCCAACACGCCATGCTGGATTGAAATTGTGACTTGAAATATTATTCTGAGCTAATACCAATATTCTATTTGTATGGTTTGAAATTGAGTTTAAAATGTCAATATAACTTCAAAAGCTGAGCTGTTAACAGAATATACCCTTCAACTTTTGTTTTGTTAAGTGCAATTTTTAAAAAATGCGTTTGTGGTACAACTTGTCTTTGTCGAGATGAACACATAATAGGAGGAAATATTAATGCATTTTATTATAATGTGATTTAAAAAGGTGTTTTTTCTTATTAATTTATAAAAGTATTCTCTAAGGTATGAAAGGAGCCCAGGCTGGCACGCCTAAACTCCACAGACAGCTCATTTACAAACTTTTCAAGCTCTGACAGCAGAGGCTTGGTTACATGCAAGCTGAGCATGTGCAGCAGCCTGCAGAGCTCTGCAGAAGACGTCCAGCTGTGCTCCAGGCCATGCAATGAGTTTGCAATTAGTCTAAGATATCGTTTTGTTGCATATTCTTATTATATGAGTGGGAGATAATATGTGTGCAGTGTAAATGGGTGTTTCCTGCAACACAAACAGAGAACAAGGTGAAATGAATATTAAACTGATGGACAATAACTAAAGGGAAACCATTAAAAACAGATGGTGAACGACTTCTAGCTTCTGGCCATAAACCATTTGCCAAGAATGTCACGAAAAAACCATAGGATAGTTTCCACCTCAAGAGTTCAACTTCATTGATAATGCATATGAAAAGAAAGAGTGATGGTACCTAATAGCTTTGTAAGACCCCTTATGGCAGCTAACAGCCCTGTGAACCCACCGGAAGGCATTATTTTTCTCATGCTGTAACTAGGGAAGGGCTGATTGTCTTTCATGCTCCATCCTGTCAGAGCAAATGAAGTCAAACGGAGGCTTAATTACAGCGATAACTTGTTGCCCTGCGGCTAAAAAACATCTGATCACTAAACAGCTGGGAGGAATTTTCTATTACTTGATGAATGCGTAATTGGGTCCAGGGTGACTGTCAAAGAGCAGTTTTCTTTAAGTACAACAAGGCCTCCTGCTGTGGGATTTCTCAGTCCTAAGGGTGTGTGTGAGATTATATTGTGTTTTGCAGTTTTATGATTTAGTACGGCTTGTACCATCCATTAGCTGCAGCTACTGTTGTGGGTTCACATTATTCTTCCACCAAGGCAAAAGCTGAGGTGGATGTATGCGATCAGAGCCATCTTTCTGTCTGTTTGTTCCTAGTAAGATTACACAAACCTGTCAAAGTGAATTTAATGAGCCATGAACGTAGAGCATAAGCCGAAGAGGATCCTACTAAATTTAGGCGTAGATTCAGATCGCTTTTAAAAATGCACAATAGGGTATTGACCTTGGTGGATCTTGATCTTTGTGAGTGCCCTTATAGGATCAGTACAGTACACACTGCACAGACACACTGTAAAATTTAACGTGCCTAAAATGGCTTGACTCTCGGCTGCCTGTGAAGCTTTCCTACAGTGTAAGAAGTTGCCTGAACAAAATAGTAAGCAACCTAATAACAAGTTGTTTGCTTGTGGCAAAAGATAGAACATGCCTTTTTCCATTTGGCTCTGTTCAGTGCAAAGCATTCGATTTTTCTGTACATTATTTCCTTCTTTTTTCTTCTTTTTTTTAAATGCACAATAGCGGTAGGTGCTGCTAAAAAAACATGGACGGGTGGTAAAGGTGGTTGTTTGCTGTGTAGGTGGTAGTCTTGAACTCTTGAAAGGCTTCAGAGCATTATAGCTTTTGAAGGTAATTGTTGTAATTAGACATACTGCGAGATCTCAAGTTCTGGAACCTCCCGAGTCCTTCTGTCTTGATAGAAATGTACACAATACAGTACATCAGAAAGCAGAACTTAGATTTCTCTATCTCCATGTTATCTATCTATCTATCTATCTATCTATCTATCTATCTATCTATCTATCTATCTATCTATCTATCTATCTATCTATCTACCTACCTACCTACCTACCTACCTACCTACCTACCTACCTACCTACCTACCTACCTTCCTTTCTATCTTAGAGTGAATATGTGTTTCTGTATGGACACTTTGAGGATTTAGGTAGTTTAGTCTTTCAAAGGGTTTTCTGCCCCCAATTGTGCTGCTTCTTTCTTCCTCTGCAATTTTGTGCATCTTTTCTTTTCTATTCTTTGTGTGTGTCCCCCAGCACTTTTTTATTTCTCTCAAACAAATGTGAGATCCTGAACTGAGCAACATGTCAATAGCTGTGTGTGCTCAAAAAGTGGCCGGCTGAGCTACTCTTTTTTTCTTATGATTGCCAGTTCCGATGAAGAGGGGTCATGCAGACATATATAGAAAGCAGTGACTGCAGATATGCACTGGTCTGTGTCGGGGTGGTCTTTAATCTGCAGAAAAATGGAGGAAAAATCCCATTAGTAATTCAGCTTTTCCCTGTTATTAAAATTCAGCTAATCTGTGTGCATGTGCACATATTTTTGCTAAGGGGTGAGGGTTTAACAAATTTATCTTTCATGCCAATGGATATGATCACAAAGCCAATGTTATCATGGTTGTATTGCTGTCTGCTGATTATTATTATCCAACGATTCATACAGTTTCTTGACCATCAATCCATTCATTGTCTTCCACTTATCCAAGCGAGGGGTTTGGAGATTATCACAACTGTCACAGGGTTAGAGGTGGGTTTATGCCTTGGACAGGATGCCAGTCCACCACAGTGCTAACACAGAGAGAAAGACAACCGTTCACACTCACATTTACACCTACGGCCAATTTAAAATGTTGAAATTTGGACTAAATATCTACTCCAAAGACTCCAGAGTCCAGACAGGTCCAAGGCAGCTGGCAGGTTTGAGGAAAGGACCTTCTCACTGTGAGGCAACAGTGATAAACACTGTGTCACTTTACCTTCTGGTTACCATCATTTGAATTATTGCTTATTGCTTATTATAATTTGCTGTGCAAAGAATACATAAATACCTCAGTAATAGCAATAATATGGCATACAGGCATACACGCACACACACAGCTTTCTACAATAGTCTTACCTATTATCACAGCAGTTAGCTGAAAGCATTTTTTCAGATTGCATCACATTTTCCTGAAATGCTCGAAGAGCGTGCTGATAAACAAAATGCACCATATCTATTGATTGGATCTTCTGATTGGTTGTCCTAGAAGCGTAGTCTTTTACCAACAGGTTACGGATTTTCTCATTTGTAGCAGCAGGCCCCCAAGCCTTCCTCATAACACCCTCACTGTGTTTCTGTTAGGATCCGAATGCAAAGCTATTACACACTGGAGGGTTTGTCTCAATCACACTGAATGGCTATGAATTTTAAATGTGGGATTAGGGCCTACAGAGAAGCAGGCACATGGGAGAGACTCAGTCAGTTGAGTGCTAATTTTATTTTTTATTCATTTATTTATTTATTTATTTTCATAAAAACAGCTCAGCCAACACATTGTTAACAGGAAAGATGCATTGCTTATGCTTTAGTCCTTCAGCTGTTCTCCCAAATCAAACCAAAGCAGGCACAAATGCTCCACAAGCAAAGAATGTGATGATGACAAACATTTCTTTTCCTGTCGTGGAGAATCAGAAAATATATTAAGTAAAAATTAAAACAGCAACAGATGCAATCTTGCAAGAGAAATGTCCTTTATTGCAGAGGAGCTGAAGCACTGAGCCACCCCCACAGGGGAATGACCAAAGATAAAGACCTTTTTTCTGTTATACAATATTCAAAACAAGTAAACATTCTTGGAGCTTGGAAGCAATTTGTCATTATCTTATGATATTTACTGCACATCAATTTTCCCTTATCTTAGAGATTCTCAGAAATGGAAACATGTTCTTGGCAGTTGGACGCAGTAACATTTCCTTTCATTAACTCTCTTTAAGCATAGTCCATTGAGTTGAAGTGACCGAGGAAGGAATATGCTCGTTTCCTGTTATTCCCCTAACTGCATTCCTTCCCCAAATTATTTTAGCACATCCACAAACAGAATATGAAAATATGACCATACATGGAAAAGATGAGTATTGAGAAACATAATCATTGTTGAGGATGAAAAACGTGTAAAACTGTTGTTGGTCAAAAATATATTGCTCAAGGATAATGCTACATTTAAATCAAAGTCATGCTTTCAAATATCTGTTAAATTCAAATCAAAAGAGTTTATTGTTAGTGGTTCTTTGTGTGAGTCAGTAAAGTTTGAGATATGGATTGAATCTTGCTTTATTTTGTGTATATTCTGTGATATTGGGGGTAAGATGAATTCCTATGTGTTGTATATTTTCTGATGATTCAGTTAATTGTAGAGCTGTGGTCTTTTTGAGCAATAACTAATCTTTTTTTTTCATCCTTACTGTTGTTTTAGATGAAGACATGGAAGACTTATCTCCATATGAACCTGTTGCACCCAACTGGCACCCCGACACAAGCCGTTTGGCTTCCATCTCTTCAGGTATCACAACACTGATCTTAACAAAATGATGAATTTATAATAATGCCCAGATTTAAAATTTCTTAGGGGATTTTGATTTCCGATTTTTTTTCAGCGTTAACATGCCAGGTTTGTTGATTATGATTTTGATTATGATTATGATGATGGCATATGGCAACAAAAATCTACTTTTCTTTAACCCAAAATATTATTTTTTACATTAAAATAATTTACTAAACTAAACTAAACAGCTCCTGAAATGCCATAAGTTGCAGGATTTTCTCTTACTTAAACAACTGAAAACTGTACTATTGGAGTTTCTGTACACCCATCATTACCTAACAAAAGCAGTGTATATGCAATAGATATGTACAACAAAACTAATGTCAGCTACATTCACAGTTACATCATTTTCCAGTATGTTTCTAACTTCACCAGGCACACAATTCTTCTGTATTTACTCGTTTCTATAATTTTCCTTTTCCTTTTATTTGATCCTTGATCCTTTGCTCATACCGAGGCTGCTAGCTTCTGGCTGACTCTGAGCGCTGGATAGCTTTAGCCACTTTTCCTTTGTTAGCGTCTTTAAAATGTCCATTCTAGATCAGGTTGATTTAAGTCTTTTTAGGTTTGTTGTTACAAATGTTTTACTGGTGGTCTCTTCATAGTTTACTTGCTCACAAGTATTTGTTAGTGTAGGTGTGCATGTTGTACATGCAAGAAAGAGACTGGCTCATAACTGGACATACATGAGCCACCTGTCCTGGCTGAGAATGCAGAACACTGAATGATTGTGGTTCCTGATTGGTGTCTAATAATAATAATACTGGAAATGTTAGGTTAATAGCTGTTCTGGAGAGAATGCAATATAAGTTTAATAGGGCCTAAAAAATGTGCAGTGGGCTACTCGTTCCTCATTGGCCATCTACCAGTTATCTGTCCTTGCCTTTGGATAAATTGGGTGCTTATTGTTTAAGCTGTCCAGCATACAGTGGTTTTTTTGGCTGTGTGTGCTAAAGTATACACTTTCAGTGCACCACCCCACAGCTATTGATTGTGCGTTCAGTTTGATTTCCTCTTTGGTTTACTAATTAAACAGCCTGGCCCTCAACAGAAGAGCTTTAGCTTCTCTAATGCACTAGTTACTATGGCCACTCTATCAGTAATCAGTGCAGATCTTAAAAGACACCGATATAATAATAAATGCATTGCAGAGAAGCATGCATTAGTATAGACGTTACTTGACACAAAAGGATTTCTGTTTAATGCTGGAGCTATAGGCTACACTCACTTGAAAATTCAGTCATATTCTTTCATTCAGTTCTGACAGAAATTTCCAGATTATGTTCCTTTTCGGGGGTTTTTTCTTTTTAGCCAAAAGCTATCTACAAACACTGAAGACTGCACATTTTCCTTTTCTCTTTGCTGATGTATCTTCCTTTGTTTTATAACTGGGAGGTACAAGAAAGACACGCTTTTTGCATAATCCCCTTAGCTTTAAATCAGTAGTGCCTTACTTGTTTTTGAAAATAGGTTTGTTTGATATATTGAAAAAGCGAGACCAGAATATATAAAAGTGCTGGCTTTGATTAGTTTGGAGTTTTTAGAGATGATAGAAAACTGCCTTCCCTGTTTTAAGTACATCTAAAAAATTCTGAAAATGCATACTTCTGCCAAGGCTGCACAAATCTCAAAATTTGTTACTTTAATAGTAGAAAATGTGACTGAAACATGCACACATGTTTATGGTTATATGAAGTCATCCTGATTTATTATTGGTTTTAGTTTGGCTTTAGATTAAAAAAAATGAAATCAAGCTCATGACAGTTGAATTATGATATTTTCAGTTTATGTTGTTCTTGCACCTCCTATAGGCAAAATACCATTAAATATTAATTTCATCTATATAGCACACATTCACAACAGCAAGGTTGAGATGTTGCAATATTATACAAAGCTACCCAACAATTCTGTGCGAGTTCGTTGAAGAATGTTGCAAAACAAAATAATAACACTTGTCAGACTGGTGGGATCAATAATGGGAGATCGGAATCAGTTAAACATCAAAAAGTATACTAGTAATGCTGCAAGCCTTTGCTCAGGCTTGGCTTCACTTTCTGATGTAAAAAACGTTAGAAAATTAAAGCTAAAAAGGTAATCATATTTATGATATCATAATGACAATAAAAAACTATGTCGATATGAGAGTCAAGAGTCAATCAATTACATGCAAAGAGTAATGCCATTTTGGTTCAAATTTAGTAATTAGAGTTTAAAAAGGGGAGGGTGTGAATAAGGGGTCTTTGCTTGTCTTTAGGTCACAACAGCATTAAATTTCACTAATCATGATATGAAGTACAGAATAACTGAGAAGGGGGTATAACTTAAGAGGGAAATGGAATTTAAAAATACAAAGTGCTAGAACAACTCTAAAAAGTATGTCTATCACTATAGCAGGAATTAAATTCTGGATCAGTCTAACAGAAGAAATTAAAGAAAGTAACAACATAAACCAGTTTAAAATGAAATATAAAAAACACATTTTTAACAAATATAAGAATGAAGAAAACAGGGTTAACCCAGGGCGGTAATGTTGTTCGTAATAGTGTTTTAGTTTGTTTGTCTCATAATTTGTGAATCTGCAAACGTTACCACTTTATTTGTTTTGTTTATATGTTTGTTTGTTTTGTTTTGTCCTTGCTTTACTTTTGCTTCATATGTTGTTTGTTTAATTGAAGGCTAAAAGAAAATTATATCAATGAGAGGTAAGATTTGAGGAGGTAGGGACTAATAAGTGTTTACTTACAAACAAAAGAATGGAATGACATTTTGTAATGATTGTGAAGCCACATGCTTAAAATAAAATTGAACTGAACTGAACTTGAAAAATACCGCAAAGGAAAAAGTAACTGAAGAAAATTGCCATTAAAAAATGAAGTTTTAAATCACTGTAGTGCGTGTGTGTGTGTGTGTGTGTGTGTGTGTGTGTGTGTGTGTGTATGAAATACTATTCGGTTGAGTGATAATTAATGGAACTGCGTGTCAATTCCATTAATTAGCTTTTTGATTTACTTCCTCACTCATCCCACTGTTTGTCATTTTCCTCTTTATCATTACAAGGTATTTAATTTTGTTAAACATCATTCATTTAAAAACTGCCGACATGAGGAATCATGAAATTGAGTCTGATTGTGGTGTGAGTCTGTTAAAGCATGTGAATGTTTTTCATAAAAACATAAATAAGATATAAATAGAATATCAACATCCAGCATCAGCATAAACATGTGCTCTGTGAATGGGGTCAGCCTACTGGCTGACGCTACACATAGCTGTTACATGATGCTTTGCTTGAAGTCAAATGAAACTCAGAGTTTTGTTTGCTAAATAAAATAACTTTGTTTACCAAATGTTTATCATATCTAGTTCATTGTTCAAGCAAGAGGAGCCAAATATAAAAGCACGTAGACTGAAGAAAATGTTCAATTTTAATGAAAAATATATAAAAAATTTGGAGGAATTACCTGAAAAGAGACATGCAGGGTGCATGCATACAAATTGGGAGATACACACAGGGAATCATAAAAGAGAAAAGAGAAAAACACAAAGAGGGTGAAAAAAAAAACCAGGCTCATGGCCATCACATTTCTGCCATCTTCCTAGTTGTTTAATATTCATGGTTCTGTTTTAATTAGCTTTATTATTATAATTTAGAAACCCACAATATTTGTTTGAGTCTATAATAATAACCAAGAAATCTGCCTCTGTGTTCATGTTTTTTGATTCAAGCTCAAAGAGTACACAGTGTTGTCATTCAAGTCATGTAGACTCATTACTAATTGTGATGTTAACCACAGTTGGAAGTAGAAATAACCAATCTCAGCTCACACCATGAAAACAGTGTGACTTTAATACATATATAAATTATTATTAGCTTGAGAATTTCCCAGTTTAAACAACTTTATTGTCACTTATGGCTAATTAATAATAATATTGTACAATTAAATATACATTGATTCGTTTTTAATTATGACTTCTAACTAACTGATGAATTCTCATAAATTTAAAATTATTTCACTAGTGAGGAATGACTGCTGGTCTGTGGAAGCCATGATGTTGCCCTGCGATCTTGAATACAGTGGGGAAGATAGACATTGTTGTTCCACCTAATCGTGATTCATGTAAGTAGCTAGAGAAGATGGTACAAATTTCAATTTGTGTATGGACTTCAGATTTAGGATACGAAGGATCCTACCTATATTTTTTTAATCTTGGCAGGGGGTCCAAAAATACAAAAAAAGACAGCAGGTGAGGGAACTGACTGGAGTTAGTAAATAAAATCTTATCCTCTTCTTTTTTCCTCACTTAAAGCCTCATTTCCTGAACTGAATTCAGGGCTGTAATACTCAAAAACTTTTATAAACAGACTTATTTATTCCCAATATTATGACAATTACTTATTTTTGAGCAAATTAGACATTCGATCCTCACATCTGCCAGACTGCTGACAACAAGCTAGCTAAACAAACAACTGGTTATAAGCTCACATTATTCCAGCTAATGTTAGGCTCAGATATCCTAAAAATCTTATAAATAGTATGATCACATTCTCACATTGTATGAGAAAGTGTCAGAGTCCAACAATGTTAGTGCAACTTCAAAGAAAGTTTTACTAATGTCGGCTAACAGAGGCTAACAGCAGCTAACAGGGGAAAGAACAGCAGCACTTTACCTATAGAAAAGTTCAAGATATCCTTAACAAATCACCTCAGTGTCACTGTTAGTGGACAAAAGTGAGATTCACTGACTCACTGACTCGTATTGGACTACTTCCACAAAGTTTTACAGCCTCGAGAGCAAATTGGCATAGACTCATATTGACAGCTGAGGTAAACTGCAGACTGACAGCCTCACTGCAGATGAACAACAGCCAGAGTTATCTGTCCTACAGCAGCTACCGTAGCAAGGATTATGCACCTGAATTGAGGGTAAAAAAAACTCTCATTTGACGGGTCTGCAAACCACTGACATCTAGTGGAGAGATTTTCCCGTAATGTACTTTTAAGAGTGATAACTTGTTGTGAGCTAATTCTTTTTTGTCAAAAACATAATAAAACACACAAGGTTACAAAAAAATGAATGAATAAAGAAAGAAAGAAAAGTTAACAGCTTAGAAGTCCAACTCCCTTCCTGAAAGAAAATACAGTACAATGCACCTAGACATATTAAGATACAACAGGGACTCATTACTCTATCAATTTTGCTTCAGCTGTTTCCTCTACTCGCTTCAAGGTGAAATATTGGATTTGCTCTCGAAAATCTGTTTAGCCGCAAGCTTTCCTCATTATTTATCATTTCTGAGGGCAGGGTAATTGATTGTGGCACTGACATAAAACCACAGGCAAACAGATAAGTAATTACACACTTCTTTTATGGAAATACTTCTCCCTTTCATTGCTAAACCAAACAAAAGTATTCATAATCATGTCTATAAATGTTCAACTATATAGAGACTTGGGGAATATATGATATCTGGTTAGGATTGTTCTCAGATGAGAATAGGGAAATCTACACCCTCCAAGAGGAAAGGTAGAAAATTGAAAAATAATCTCTGCTATTTTAAAAGTTTTTGTGTGGAAGGGAGATAAGGGACATAAGTGGTGCTAGAATAAAAGAAGAATTCTGTACTACTATAT